>NW_014040182.1:60768-64983 GCF_001186125.1 Sphaeroforma arctica JP610 | reverse complement strand
TTTCCCAGGCCCAGGTGCACCTGTACCTCCTAGAGTACAAATGCTTCCCCCCCCACACACACATACGCTAAGATACACATGTACATGGGTACTACCACCTGCTGCTATCTTGCTGACTTCTGGGATCAACTAGACTGTACCTATATAAGCCTACCTGTATTCGCCAGCTGACTAAGCAGTAATCTCTCAGTTCAAGTACTTCACCCCTTGAAGCACGTCAGCAAGAAGTAACTTGATAAACGATAAGTTAATACTATCAAGATTGGCGTACGAGATTCAAGTAGCTAGGAAAGACGAACAAATCACTAACGGATCCTAAAATTTAAATAGCCTCTGCCAGTAATCCGGGTGGAAAAAGGAGCTACTCACTTCTAGACTTTGAATCCGACCTGCTGCAAAGCACAGACGACCTCCCGGCGCTCTCTCTATTTTACGAGTTTCAGGAAGTACCCTTTGGCACCCTTGGCACTGGCGACCTAGTTTATGCAGCCAGCGTTGAGGATGAACCCTTGCTGGTCTCGCCGAACGTGAACACCCTCCTAGCCGGCGATGTGATCCGTTCACCCCCGCAGATTGACTATACGGTGTCTCGCCATTTCTCGACAAATATACCGTTGGCTAACCGCCGTACGACAGCGAAGTAAAGCTCATCACCACCTCCTGAGGCACCTCACCACCCCCTACACCCCCTAAGGCGCCTCACCACCCTCGACCTCCCGATGTCTACTCGGCGCTGGACCACCTCCAGTTACGGTCTGATGTCCTGGTTTCCGCCCTCCGGCCCTGGAGATCGTATAGAGACTCCACGAGCGGTACAGTCAAGTACTGGCTGAGTGCTGACGGCCTTCAAAAACGGATCCAGGTCAGGTGCTTCTGGAATGTACTGGCCAGCAAATTTTGGACACGCGTGGAAACTGCATCCGTACCTCTTGAACATAAGCGAGGACTCCTGCGACAGCCGGACCGCCCTACCTGAATATACCACGAGGTCAACTTGGCCTACATTCTGAACTCGGTGGACGAGAAAAGTTTCAACCAAGTCTTGGCGGCTCTGAATGGTTTCGCCCTGCGCGCCTAAGACACATGTGACCGACTGGACGAATACACATCGACTCACCTGATACAGTTCTGGGATGAACAACTCCGCCCACGAAACCACGTCCAGCGGTATTCATAGATAAAGACAGCCCAATGCGCAGCCAGGTGTTCACCGCCATGTGGCTGCCAAAAACGCTGACAGACATTATGTTACCACCGGTGGAACATACGAGTAATAGGCGCGTTAAGGTTTTTCTCAAGACTCTCAAAGGATGGCTAAAGCGCTCACTCTCGGTGGGTCTGTACCATTCACGGCGAACACAGGTTCCCATATTCTTTGCCAACTACATCGTAACATGGTCCATTGTCATCAACACAACACCCTACACGCTCGACACTGGCCGTGCCTGTCCTCACTCTTCCAGGTCCGAAGTAATGTCCCTATTGGATGCCGATGTCACAGCGTCCGGGGTTTGAAGCCCGGGTGGACGAGCCCCCATTGGGACGTGACTTGTTGGCCATTCTCCATATCGCGGGTGCCAAACTTTCCTAAAAAGTGGCAGCAGATCTTCACCGCATTGAGTGCCCTATGATCGCTGTAGGCCACCAGGTGCTCTACTGGCTGGCTCGGCCCAGCGGTTGTAACTGCCCATGCCCCCCTGTGATGCACTACATCAAAGGCATGTTAATATGAAATACCGGGCCCATGGTAAGAACATGAAGATTTACTCATCTTTTGGACGCCCGGAGTTGGTTCCAAGAGTGAATGTCACAACAACTTTTTTTGCCCCCTTTGTCTTTAACGAGGCTGAATTCTCCTCGATGATGACTAAACATGGACGCCTGTGGTTTATATTCGCATTCTGTTCGTTTTCAATACGGCATAAACTGTGCCTATACTAAATGAAGATGTCTATGTACACAACACGGGCATTCTAGATCTAGCCGGGATACTGAGGACGACGAAGATTTCTTTGCTGCCCACTCCAATCGTATCACTAACTAACCAGGGATCTTGAAACAATTACGCCGCTGTTACCATTTCGCCGAATTCACAACTTCCCTCCAGAAACTCTTGACCATATGGAAACTCAAGCATGACTCGATTCAGCTGTTGATGTCGGCTTTCCGCGACCTAACACGCTCCCAAGACGTGCATCGGTTTCTAACCTTCAATTTCGCTCAGACGTGTATCGATTAACTTGTAGATATGCACTATCACACGCCCCGACTCTGTCTGCTCTACCATGACTTTCTCCCTGCTGTTAACCCCCTGCCACCGTCTCCTGATTTCGGCCACCAACCCCTGATTCACCCGAGTACTATTAGGACCAGTCCACACGTGTCGGTCCCAACTGCCCAGGCCCATGTGCACCTGTACCTCGTAATGTACACATGCGCCCCCACTAAAATACACATGCACATGTGTGCTCCGCCTACTGTTACCTTGCTGACTCCAGGAACTAACTAGTCTGCCTATGATAAGCCACTGACAGCAATAATCTCTCAGTATTAGTACTTCACCCCTTGAAATACATCTACAAGGAGTAACTGAATAAAAGATTAGTTGACATGAAGAACTTGTTCTGTATCTGTATACATATCTGTGCCAACGTGCATCTATTGTATACAGCTAACGTGCAAGTATTGCATGCGTTTCTGTGCCAATGTGCGTGTATTCTATACATATCTGAGTATGTATTGGATACATATATATGCTAACGTGCATTTACTGCATGTATTTCTGTTCCAATGCGCTTCTATACACATATATTGACTACTGCTACTGCCGGATCCTATTTTCGGTTCGCAGAATTGGTCAAATAGTCATAGCTTTGAACTGAGTAAACCATTGACTAGCACTTGTCTAATCAGATATACCAATGCTTGCCTATCTGTGGTTTGTCAAATTTGCGTTATATTATTAATAGCTGTCCACAATGTTACTTCAGGGTTCAAGGACATATGTACCGGACTGTCAATCTGCACCTGTGTGTTGAAATATCAATTACCAGCAGGGCAATGTATTAGGATTCGTTTCCTCGAGTATCCGACAATTCGCTTGTCATGGAAATATTAAAAGAGAATTGAGCGAGGTGGTGTGATGTGTATCCACACTTTCGCCCTATTTGGTAAATTCCTATGCCTACCAACGTGTAAACTCTTGCGCTGTAACATAGTTATAATATTCATTTAATTTATTTTGAGCCAAACCTTTGTGTCTGTATAGGCACGTAGCAGAGGATGAACGACTATAGGATCATTTACCAACATTGCCCAGGATAGCGAAAGCATCTAAATTTCAACTGTACATTATGCTTCACAAAAGCTGTAGAACCTGCCAATGGGACTCAGGATGTGCATTTCCAGCAAATCGATACTGCCAATACATGTATGAACAAGTACCTTTGACCACCTAGTAACTAACTGATATTCACGACTAACTATTCACCAGAGTTACTAGTTCGTACGTTGCTTATCTCGTGCGTACTGGTAGCTCATACAACCAGACGTTGACTCCATTGTATGGCTGCAGAGACTAAAATGATACGTTTGATTATATACTCAGATCTTCACTACACCACTATATGCCTCAGCAATCGCTGATCCTTTTGGAAGCCTATGGCTACCGTTAACCCAGGCCGTGGTGAACTGAATGAGCATACAGCTTGTCTTGTACACTTATCGAGCGCTGTAGCTGCTAACCAGGATACGAAATATCGACTACTGGCACAGTGGATTGGTGGATCCTACTGTCATAGAGTGAGTGAGACATCAACTCGGTTAATCAGCCAGATTTTGCGTACAATAGCTCCGACCTTTTGGCGGGAAGAAGCCGATGGCGGTTAACTACACTCAAGTACCCTTCCTCCAAGAACTTTGAAAGGACACTCCAATGGCGCTGCAAGTTTCATGCCATCTCACAGTTTGGGCGGTACTAGTCCAATCTCAGCAGAATAGTACCTGCGTCGCAGCCGGTACCACTATACCAGGCCGACAAATCAAACTGAGTTCTCGAGTGCTGCACAACTTCGGATTCAGATTCGTTCGCGTGTTACGCGACACTCCATTTCACGTGCACAGTGGCGCACATAAGAATTGCCTACCACGGACAAGTCTTGATTCCTAAAACTGGCCTAATACATAAATAAATAAATAAATAAATATATATATATA
>NW_014040182.1:49232-60748 GCF_001186125.1 Sphaeroforma arctica JP610 | reverse complement strand
GGTGGAAAATCACCGTCGAGCGCGTAAACGTTGTCAGACGGACGATGGCATCCAGCAAAGTCTACTGAATCACGATGTGGTACAGTTGTTAGAAGAATGGCTCAACGCTTGCACATACGAGCGCACACTCCAACTATACCCCAAATGGCATTTGATGGCGACCCATGAATTGCTACAGCTGTTGAGCCCGGACACAGAGAAGACACAACAACGGTCAACAGCACTTTCCCTTTGCCCGAAAACTGGATCAACTGCCTCCGCGCGCTATTTGAGAGGGTCCCTAACCAAGTGACATACCGCTGCACCCTCTCGCCTCTATTCCACTGAACGAATGGCATCCCACAAGGCTCAATCGTCTGCTCCCAGCTCTTTATTATCTACATAGATTCCTTAACTGTCACGCAAGCACAATTTCGACCCAAGCTCCTCCGCTACTATTTATTTGTTGATGACACACGGATCCAAGCCCCTTAATTGGTTCCGCTCCGGCCCTTCTTAGATGACATTGATGCGTGGGGACGCAAATCTGGTCTCGAACAAGGTATCATTAAACCCCGAGTACGATCCACCGACTTGCGACACGCGGCGCCAACCCTCCGTATAAATGGCGAGCGTATCACGCCGATGCTTGCAGACGCACCTTGGAACACACGTTACCTTCCCCTGAAGATGGTGCCCACACATGCCAAACCGAAATACTCCAAATATCTGGGCTTCCCACTCTCTCACGAAATATCAGGGATCAACCTCGCCAGACATATGGAATCCCTGGTTGCAGCATTGTCTCTGGGTATCGCCTCTTTCTGCGCTTATGGCTTCCATGGCTTCAGTTGGCGACACCTCCGCAACCGACTGGTGCTGTTCAAAACATTCATCCTATCCACGGCTACATATGGCCTGAACATTATTGCCTGGGCTCCGCCTATATGGAAGGACGCCCTGTTCGAGCGCTTGAACTCAGCACTAGTCTAAGCAGCAGCCTTCATCACGGGCATTAAATACCCTCGGTTTCCCGAACATCAAACAAACTTACTCTACTTTGTGGCCTGCTCCCCGCGCGACCATTCGCGGACTACCTCGGAGGTTGCCCGGGAATACAACTCGATTCAATGGCCAGCACAAATCCACTCAACCCTCTGACGCAACCCGCCTGGGCCCACGACAAACCATCACTTTCCCGTACAGGATTTATGCTCACCTGAAAACTGTACACAAAACCACGGACAGGCGTACACCCAACCATGTAGCCCTCCGCCACGCTGTGACGACATCAGAAAGAACTCAACAAAACGTTGGTTCAACAAGGAGATCGCGGCAATGGCCCGGCGCCAATACTACTACCAACTGGTTATGGGTAAACCGCCAACCTCAAACCGAGACAAAGCCAGGCACGACAGCTTCAACCGCTGCCTCGAGCCAATACCAATCCGGCTCTGTTCTATGGTTGTAACGAATACGTACATGTTCACATTGCTCGACTACCGCATCGACGACTGCCCAGGTAGCCACAAGTTCACTACCAGCCACTTTACCTGCATATAACAACTGATTCGATGTATCCTGGTAGGCCTGAAACTGCCACCCATTGGCCCTGACCTCCTCCAGCAAATACAGGAGTGCCACGACTTCCACGGTATCTGGACCCTCCACGACACCTTGGATCTTTTCTCCAGCATGTAGTAGAACCACCGTACCTTCACCCGTCTCTGACGCATCAACAGATATTCCCCATACCCCGGCTAATCACGCTGTTAAAGTACTACTTCCAAATTTCGGTTCAAACCAAATCATCGCGCTTGTTGGTCCCGCCTATGATACTTCCGATCCCGGCCAGCCAGCACATACCGAATGCATCCGTGGTCTGGTGCGGCATTGGCTCACCCCCATTCTCGCTCCTCGACCGAATTATGACGGATAATCTGGTCCTACTGGGTATTTCGTACTTTGCACCAACCCATTCCACGGCACTACACGGCGCAGACCCGATCCGTACCACAGAGGTGGGTACGCTACTTAGTAGGTCAGCAAGCGTATCAGTGTTTTGTCAGCACCGGCCCGAATTGACTCGGCGCACATCCTCCATTGTCGACTCACTTGGCCCAAGCTTCAAACGGTAATTCACTGACCACTTCTTCCCATCAATCTTTCCCGAACCACTACAACGGCTATGAAAGCCATACCATATGTTCATACATTGTAACGTACATACATTGTAACTTATCTCTTTTGAAATTAATAACATTATCCCTATCTACGGACATGAATATTATCATAGGACAGGATATGATAAGGCCTAGGGTTGTACATAGGCGGTATTCAATCACATCTTGCTCCTATCGACCCCACGGAGCTTTGTGATGAGATGCTGAAACCAATACCACGTTGGCAGTCGCCGAACACAACGGAGCCGGTGGACGCTCGACAACGGTTGACTACCTAGTTAGAGGCAAACGCGGCGATTCCAGACAACGCACGATGTCGCCTCAAGGATAGTGATGTCATGATACCAGTTACACGAGAACAAGCCATGAGTATGCGCAGATCCACGCGTAATTTCTTATCAGACCGATGGCTATCTTATGTCGATGAGCAAGTACAGAAATGAATGAAAGACCTAGTCATTACTAAGCGAACTAAACCAACAACAGTTAATCTACTGCAGCTTGCCGTACCCACGTTCGATAGTGAAGGCAAAGTTAAGAAGGTACGGGTGTGTTTAGACATGCGTGCGGTAAATGCGCTCATTCCCGGTGACCAATTCTTGATTCCGAAAGTTAACGAACTTATTTCGCGACTGAAGAGCAAAAGGTACTACACAACTCTGGACATCTCGGCGGCCTACCACAGACCACCGATACATCCAGATTCACGATATCTGCTCGTCTGTTCAGCTTCAAACATGAGCGCTGCCAGTATTCTTTTACATCGGCACCATTCAGCCTACATGTACTAACGCAGCAGTTCCAACGTACATTGAGCACAATCCTGGACGGACTACCAGTACATCACTACATTGATGGTGATTGCCAGTGATGATTACGATGAACACATCCTTATAGTAAAGGAAGTCATCAAGCGTCTTATATACCATAGTTTTAAGCTGAACCCAGCCAGGTGCCACCTCGCAATTGCGGAGGTAATGATACTGGGCAAGAAGGTATCAGCACAAGGCATCGATGTGGATTATGAGAAACAGGCAAAGCTGCTAGATTGGCCAACCCCACAACGTTACAAGGCCATAGCGTCAGCGTTAGGCTTAGCGAACTATCTCCACGAGCACCTTCCCAACTTTGCCCATATCGTAGCGCCGCCACGGGAGTTCTGCAAACTCAATCGAATGAGCTAATTAGTGAACGATGGGAACAACGACATGCCGACGCGTAGCAGGCAATGAAGGAGGCGGTGGTAAATGCATTGGCATTACATTTTCCGATAGAAGGAGTATCACTGAATTTGGAGACTGACGCCAGAGATTACGGTATAGGCGGAGCATTGTTCCAATGGGTCGACGGCAAGAAACACTACCTGATGTTCTTTAGCAAGACGGTGAACCATGCACAGCATAACTACGCTACACCCATGAAGAAACTACTCGCACTCGTGTATGGTCTAACGCACTTTCGAGACCACCTGGACGGGCAGCAGTTTGCGGTGGTTACAGATCATAAAGCACCATTGTATATGAACACACAACTCAAGCTTAACCCGATGCTACAGGGATGGCACCACATCATCGTGCCGTTCAACTTCACGATTTCTCACATCCCGGGGGAGAAGAATATCCTACCAGATATGTTGAGTAGGGTGCATGAGGATACGGCATAGAGTGATGAACCCGAGATACTGTACACACATTGTTGGAAGCTGTTTCCTAGATACTTTGAACAAGCACAACAGATCTTGGTCCGAACAATGTAGACGTGTTTGCGGACCCACAGAACACACAACTGCCTCGATTCTGGACCACGAATGACAAGGAAGGGGCGTTTAAGCACGACTGGTCGTTAGTGGATGAATGGATGAACCCACCTTAGAAATTGATACACAAGATGCTTAGGAAAATCAAGACAGAGGGGGCATCCGCCACAGTACGTATACCTTGGGTACCATGGGCCCCATGATTCGATTTACTCAAGCAGATAGTTCAAGCTGAACCGGTACTGGTGCCTAGAAAACTCACATATATTGCTGAAATTTGGCAAGTATGCGTGCGGTAAGACACCTTGGGGGGGTCACACAGTGATATCGAGACTAGGTCCATTCAATAATTTCAAGCTGGATACCCCCTTCTCAAAGCGACTGGGTTACGCAGAGCCACGCCATATACCGTATGCGAAATGTTTAGACACAGCACGAGAGATATCGGTCGCCATGGCTGAAGCCGAAGGTCAACCGACTTTTACACAAGCAACGCCAGAGGAACAACTTCGGCGTACACAACTAACACGAGTACAGCACGAGCAAGGCCATCACGGGGCAGCCGATACGGTACAACAGCTCCGCAACGATGGACATGTGTGGCTGGGTGGTCTAGAACTGGAGACGACGGTTAAGAGAAAATGCAGTGCATGTTTAGGTCAGGATACACTACGTAGAGGCGTCCATCCGATGATTAGCATCGACGCGCGCTACCCTTGGGATCACATCCAGATGGACTACATCCCTAAGGAAGATCAAGTACATTCTCCATGTGTTGGACATTGCCACTGGCTATTCGATTCTAAGTGCAACACCGGACAAGACAAATGTGACCACCGTACAGACAATGTCAGAATTTTCGGTGAACATGGTTTCCCACGACGATTACAAACTGACATGGTACCAGAGTTTACAAAAAAAATAGTGGTCACCCTGTTACAGGAAGTGGGCATGCTACATAAGGCATCACCCTGATATCGCCCACAGATCTTATGGGCAGCCGAGCGTCGTCAAAAGGATATTACACGATCAATACGGCAATGCTGTGAGGCGGTTCCACTTCAATAGGATGAACGCCGTCCGTTTACGATGCTCTATCAGAACCTCCGTATATCCGCAGACAGAAGAGTGCACTCTTTAGCGTGTACTTCGGACGCAGGCATGTACCGTTTGCCGACTTTACTGATGCGGTACCGGAATCACAACCAGTGACTAACGATACATGGACGCAACGATTAGATGAGATGCAGGATACCATCTTACCAACGCTTCACCATATTACCAAGAGGTATACGGGCAAGCGAACGAAGACCTTCGACCGTCTGTATGCCCACGACTTGGTACACTTCGATGAAGGCGACGTAGTGATGGTGGGCTCGGAAGGCAGAACGACAAAAACAATGCGTCCTCTCTTTGGCCCGTATGTTATCAAGACTATAATCGGGTGACGCTACGAGTTAGCGAACAAAGACGGGTCCGACCGTCAGAATTCAAGGGCAAGCCAGTCTGTGTTGAACTCCTCCGGTTAGTACATTGTAGTATAGACCCACTATTTGAGGATACCTTGTGGGCAGAAGGTGGAGTTGAGTTCCGCCATATTCCGATCGATGAGACAGGCAGTCTTGAATACTTGGTGCGATGGCGCGAGGGCGACCCCACGTGGGAGACAGCTGAGGCCATTACCGACCTCAACGACATTGTCGCCTACAACAAGGACTCGCAGACGCGTGCGCGCAAACGACGCCGCGACCAGATTTAGATTTTTACCTGTATATAGTTACTTATATGTTATGAACGACGGTGCGCTCGAGACGTATACTTCGGGCCCTCTAGCTCTCTGAGGATAAATACCAGCATACCGGTCAGGGTATGAGTATTCCTTTCCTTTTCTCTACAGCTGGCACACTGGTAGGTAGTGCTTCAGCATGGGGGAGTTGTGGTCGGAATACACTCAGACGGGGTTATTAGTGTTCACCCAGACAAGATTAAATTTGTTATTTTAGTTTAGGTCATTTTAGTTTATAATATCAGAATCTGTAAACTTAATTTGTACCGATCAAGGTTTTAGATTGGCCCATGTCTCAGAAGTAACTAGGTTCTGTAATTAAGGTTTAATGAATAAAAGAAAAATGTCCCCCTCTGAACAGAGGGAGAACGTTGAGATACTGTTATTCGACGTTTAACTTCAACGTAGCTGGATGATTGTTTTACAACAATACAGCGCAATTCAATGCATGAGTCAAACAAACAACACCTATAGCTAATCAAAGGGCTACTATAGCCGGGGTCGAATAAATTGTCAACTGTCTCATTTATAGAAGACACTATATTCCGAGATCTCCACGGACCCAGTACTCTATTAAAAACCAGTGCGCGTGTTCATTGGCTTGCTATGCCCAGCTTAGACGGTTAGGGTCTGACATAAGAATTATACTATTCTACTCGGCAAATGAATAGGAATAAATCAAGATTTTCTTCAGAAATCAGAACTGGATTGTCCACACGAATATACGTAAAAATACCCTAAAAGCAACAGTGTCGCATTGATATCTGCTACACAAGTCTATACGAGACTTAATGATGTTCGCAACATGTAGGACAATCGGCCAGTGACTAATCAAACACATTCTCAACGTAAGTTGTCGCCCTAGACAGAGAAAAAGTAACTCCACGCAAGTTCTTCGCCCCGAATTGTGACAGAGAATATATCAAAGCACCATTTTTTTAAGTACTGACTGTTCTGGGCCACCATGCAGACGCGGCGCCTCTCCATAACGGTGTCCAGGCAACCAGCCAGACCACCTAAAGTTTAATCTGCGCCAATTGAATTATGAGGAAACAGCCAAATTTTTGGCAGATCCAGCGAACCCTGACTATGTAAAATACACAGGCGATGCAAATACTTTCCAGTGTTTATAGAAAATGTATACTGATACAGTACTTCAGAGTGCACCTAGGGGTATTATATAAATTCATATAGGTACATCATGTACAGTAGGCAATACCCAAAGCACTTCGATCCATATACAGGTAGAAAATTAGACTTTTATTTTAACGGCCTTCCCTGGTCATGAATGCTAAACACTGCTCTGGACGTGTCTAAGGTATCGGTATTCACTACTACTCGATATCAGCAATTTAAGATCTATTATTTCCCCCTTTGTATACAGTACACGTATGAAGGAAAGCAATGGTCTTCTCGCTGCGAGTCCTACAGAGCTTTTTCTCGTTAGCATGGTTCGCTAAAAGACAGCTGGGAGCAGAAATTAGAGGAGCAATCCACCTGCTGCCTGTTATTCTGCATGCTACAACACTTTGCGAGCTTAACTTGTGCATCTATGCGTGCGTCGTCTTGAATTCATCCATGAAGTCGATCAGGGTAGAGACTTCCTCCTCTGTGATGGCGTTGTAGATTGACGCGCGAATACCTCCAACCGATCTGAATAAAGCAAAATACCCAATTCAGAATTTGTTCGACCGCAGAAAAAACAAAAACACAAAAAACAAAAAAGGTCTAAATATAAACCACCTATTATTTGCAGACAACTGAAATATATTCCAACATAGGAGCGAGCCGTACAAGTTTGAATTGGACCCACTAGAATGGATAGAAACCAGGACTCCCCAACACATCCCCACTCCACAAATACATCTCAACGATGACCTACCTGTGTCCCTTCAACTGCACCATGCCCTTCTTAGCAGCTTCCTCGAGGAATACAGGCTCCAACTCCTCCTTAGATAGGCGGAAAGGTATGTTCATTCTTGAACGCGACTTTTCCTCAACCGGTGCGCGGTAGAAACCATCTGAGCCGTCGATAGCCCTGTACAAGGCACCAGACTTGGCGTCACTCTTCTTTGAGTATGCTGCATGTACATATTACAAGATAGGATCAGAAAGGAGCGTAGAACGCGCGTTTCACGACATTCATGTCGTTGAAGGTCCACAGATTTAAGAATGGCTATCAAAAACACGTTCATATCCCTAATACAGTTTAAGTGTGACTTGATGCAGCACAAACCCAATATGTCGAGGTGAATACTGCTTCAAATAGAGACAGGAACATGTGCAGACAGTAGTCATATTATGCACCTTGTGAACTCGCCCCTGAGTAGAACGAACAGCTGTGATAACATACAGAGGCTCGATTTATATACTTTGGGCCAGAGTGAGCACATAAATCACCGTAGCATTCCACAAGAGGTGGGCGCTCTATGTTGCATGTCTCAAGCTCATACACTGGAATACGCATGGTTTTTTAACCCCTAATGGAGAAACACTTTAGACTGTCAACACATACGGACATATTTGATTCTCATACATACCCGCTAGGCCGCCATTGTCGATCAAATACCGGAACACCAGACCAGCCATGTAGATGGCGAAGCAGGGCGGGGTATTGTACATGGAGCCGTTTTTAGCCATCACACTGTAGTCCAGCATGGTGGGAGTGATCGCCTGAGCATTGCCCAGGAGATCGTTGCGAATGATGACAATGGTCATACCTGCCACATGGAAGCGTGTCGGGATAAAGAAAAGAATTGTGAGAAGAAGTGTTTAATCGGCAGCTTCAAAACTTTCAGGAAGTGAATAACTAAATGGCGGATGATGATAATAGTGTGGCTCGACCACCACATTGCATCATACTATATATATATATAGATAGATATATATGTTGGGTTGAAGGCCACACACGGTCAGCTTCAAAACCAACAAAGTTTTCTCCTTGAAAAACATGTGCATTGGACATGGTAGTTAGCAACTCTTGCGCACTAAAAGTATACTCCAAGAGATGCCACACGAACAAAACACGGGCGATTTCTCTCGAAGAACCTGCCAATGAATCATTACTATGCACAGACCAAACGTACCTGCGGGGCCAATGTTCTTCTGAGCTCCACCATAGATGACAGCGAATTTAGTAACATCAACTGGACGTGACAGGAAGTTACTGCTCATATCCGCAATTAGCGGCACGCCGTTTGTCTCGGGAACGGTAGAGAATTCAACGCCTGTTATAAAATGGGACAACGAATTGCACTATGAGCGTTTAACAGTTTCGAAATAGAATGAAAGTATTACTCGCCAAAATTTTAGCTCTGAAGAAAATGGCACAATGGACCTTACTCGTACAGGCGTGAGTTGGAATTTTAATAAACACATGTGTGCACCCGTATGATGCAGGATGGATCAAAACAATTAAAGAAGTCAACACATGTCGGTCCAGCTATGGAAACGCGCGTAAAGATACGGATGTAACTCGTAAATAGACACAATTTGTAAGGTCAGAACTGCATAGTTGTTGATCCATGCGCCTGTTGGTGCTGTATAGTTGCACTTAAGGTTAAAACGTATCATGGTATGCATATATGACCCGCTTTCCACAACACGGTGTCATGAAGTATACGAAATTGGACAACGAACTCGTGACATGTTCAGAATGAATACTCTGGGACTTTGGAGACAAAAACCAACAACATAAGGAATAACATACCATGAACAGTCTCGTTGTCACAGTAGTACACGTATTTGGCATCAGGAGATAGCGACCATTCGCTCTTGTCGGGGATTTCTGTGAAGCCATTGGCGGGTTTGGGCAGCACCTTGTTCACGTTCTTGACGTATTTGGTAGCCTGTTCAGAAGTGTAGCATGAGGAGGGTGCGAATAAGCAATACGTTCGACAACAACAACAGTGTGAGCAGCGGAGCTATGTTATAAACGGGTGAATGTGCCACACTGTGGGCGGTTGGTGTGGGAACGAAGTACAAAACGGAAGATCTGCTCGATTAACTACATAAACGCTTGATGCTCTACAGACAACCAGATGCACAAAGGCACTCGGTATCGTTTATACATTCTAGTGTGATATGTAACCAGTCTGTCCGCGTCCCATTCATGTTTGCAAACCAGTGTACCAGGATGTCCGGATCCAGTAAACATCGAGAAGGACTATTTAAAAACAAAAACGAGTATACACGGTATAACACGGAAGCACAAGTATACATAAACAGGCTAAGGCCCACAACGGACCTTCCATATACCACGCCATCCGAAATTCCACAGTATCTACCTACCTCTTCTGCAGCCTTCTTGGACCAAGAGCCGGTGATCATGTAGTCGACTGTGTCTTCGGGGCCCTATGTTTAGAGGATACAGACAGGGGAACGAGTTCAAGCTACTTTAGTATATACATAACGTTGAAGGTGAACAGATCGGTACCGGCGTTTAGAGTGCATTGCTAACTTTATTGTAAGAATTTATAGCAGTGTGGTCAGGACAATACTGACAGCAGATGTTGCGAGTTCACCTCAATACATACATCCCACAAAACCAAAACAACTGCTAAGGTCATACTTGAAAGCTACGACATACCGCCAAGTTCAACGGCAGCGCAGCGAAATTCGTTGTGGCACCTCCTTGTAGAAAAAGGATCGAGTAGTTGTCCGGAATGGCCCTGTGAATGTGTGGGGAGTGCATAGGAGATTTGAATTTGGTTATACAAGCGTACTCAGCGTGGATCATTCCGGCAGAATTTTTTTTTTTCAATGCGAGAAGAACACATCTATTGTGCCACTAGATGGAGCGTGGCTCCATACTACCTACAGCAACGGTATGATCACTTGATTTGTACACGCGTAGTGATACAATAACCTGTTGGAAGGGAAATACACAAACTAGATTAAGAACCGAGTATTCGCACTACAATTGCACTGCAACGATAGTCTTACATCAGCTCGCGAATGTCGGCTTCGGCATCCTTGATGATCTTTGTGAACTCCTTGCCTCTGTGACTCAACTCCATCACACTCATTCCACAGCCCTCATAGTCCAAAAGCTCGGCCTGGGCCTGTGTGTACATATATTGGACATAGCGTTCAATGTCAAAGATTCACACTGTGTGAAGTCATGTAATATAAAATGCAAGTCATTTTGATATATGCGAAAGTAGATATATACATACATACATACTCACATATTACATACAAACACACACACACACACACACACACACACATACACACACACACATACGTATATATATATATATATATATATATTCCAAAAAAGCCAGGACAACTGTGGCGGCGGAACACAAGACGATTCCAATTGCAGTGCGGGTGTTTACACAGTAACTTTGAACTGAACGTATCGTCGTTGCGACATTCTACTACAATGTTAAAACCATAGACAAATAAAATCATTTGGTACACAGAGAGCGCTAGTCTCATATCCCTTCATGCTGATCAGTACATTGTCACGTAGATGGCATTGAACAAGGCGATATCAACCTCAAATTCGATGCGCGTTGACAAGAACCGTACTCCACTCGTTACTTGAGACTCTACTGTGGAGAAGCCTATCAAAACGTGCTCACTTTTTACATCTCTCACTCGTTGATCATAGGGGGCAATGCGCTTCGAATCGTACAGAAACTTTGCACCGCTCAATATCGAAAGTCGATGCACTATAAACTATAAACTATAAACTACGAACTATATATATATATATATATATATATATATATAATAATAATAACGTAGGTGTTAGTATACTATAATATATAATATATAATAGTAACGTACGTACGTACGAACG
>NW_014040182.1:41678-49212 GCF_001186125.1 Sphaeroforma arctica JP610 | reverse complement strand
ACTAATTAACGTAAACGTACGTACGTATCGACTACTAACTAATAACTAATAACTAACTAACTATATATATATATATATATATATATATATATATAAATATAAACACGGGTGTTGGTAATACTTACAATATCAATATTGACTTAAATAATTAAACATACAACTTCATTGAGTAAACTTCATTAGGTATACTGTACAAGCCGAGGGGACGTAGTATCGCAAACTTTTCCATATATACATGGAGTTTCACCATATCTACTTTGAGCTATCGGACAGTTAATACATACAAACCTTGGCTAGAACAGTTGGAGGTAGCTTGGCGGGGCCGGCAGCGAAGTTGATAACCTTGGACATGGTCATGTTAAGTACTTTCAAAGTTAGATCAATACAGTGTTCAAAGTTAGATCAATACAGTGTGCTGTGATGATGCTCGCACCACCGATGTTATTACGCAAGAGAGAGTTTGTTTATGAAAATCAAAAAGCTGCCGGTGTCAAGTTGAGTCAACCCAAATAACTTCAATGCGGGTTGCACTCATCGTGCGGTAAACGTTGAACGATAATACAAAATGAACTGAATTGTAAGCGTTTAGCGTACAAAGATAAACGGCTCAGATTGGAAAATTGCATTCGTTTAAAATCCTGATGGCACCAATATAGCGTAAACGTGTATCTGTAACGCGAAAACGATTGAATTTATATACGTTAAACGTGAATGGGTCCCAACTGTCACGTTGTAATGACTGCAGCCACTGACTCACTGTAACTGAGATGTTGACACTTGAAATCAAGAGTAAAACGACCATGCGATCATTCTATTGGTGGAGACGACCAAACGTATATTATGGAAAGAAAAGTGGAGGATTTTTAGTGATAAATATTGAGATATAAATAGATTTCGATGACGGCGTGCTCCATGTGTACACATGCTTCTTGACGGTAAAAATGCGAATATCAGAAATATTTCTATTGTAATATATTATATACACCTGGCATCGGACATCAGGTTAATTCTTCATACTCGAATCTACACATACGATTTAAATCGTATAGTAGGGGTGTGATAGTTCTTCATAGCGTAGTTTGTACATTTATATATACTTATAGTAGAGTGTTAGTGTACTAAACACTTATAAATCCTTATACATAATGGTGAAGAAAACAGGGACCAAGCGTCTCACCATGAAGATGAAGTTCAAGATTGAACGAAAGTGCAGAGACCATAAAAAGAAACAGCGTAGGGAAGAGCGTAATAATCCCTCTAAAAAGCCCAAAAAAGACCCCGGAATCCCCAATCTTTGGCCTTTCAAAGAAGACCTGCTGCGTAAGATAGAGGCAGGCAAGGAACGTCAAGAGGAACTACGTGCTAAGAACAAGGCTAGACAACAAGTAGAGCGAGCTAAAGAGGTCGCTAAGATGCGAAAGGAGCGCAGTTTAGCACAGATGGTTAAAACAGCCGAGAAACGCGGCGATGAATACGACATGGAATTAGCAAGTGCCAAAGACGAGAAGCTCGCCAATTTCACAGACAGTTCAAAGCGTGCGTACTATAAGGAGTTCAAGAAGGTTGTAGACCATGCCGATGTTATACTGCAAGTATTGGACGCCCGTGATCCCATGGGATGCAGGTGTAAGCAAGTTGAAGAGATGATCGAGGCGCAGGGATCGGATAAGAAGGTTGTGCTTGTCTTGAATAAGATCGATCTGGTGCCTAAGGATGTAGTCGCGCAATGGCTTAAGTACCTGCGGAATTACTTCCCCACTATTGCGTTCAAGGCATCTACACAAGACCAGGCCAATAATTTAGGGTCTACTAGAGCGACGTTTGAGAATGCTTCAGCAGACCAGGTGAACGCAAAGGAGGCGCTGGGAACCGATACGCTCGTAAAGGTAAGTGTTCTTATCTCAAATGTATATATATATGAATATATATATATATATATATATATATATGTGTGTATGTGTATGTACATGCATATATATGCATCTGTATATATATGTATATGTATGTAAAGATCTAAGTATATATAAACGTTTGTATATATGTTTGTATGTATAACATATACAGACACACATACACACACACACATATATATATATATATATTGTATCGGATGTATATGTGTATATGTATGTGCGTGTATATGTAAATATATGCATATGTATTTGCCTATGTACTTAAATCAGTGCGAGTGCAAGTCTAAATTTGTATATAAACAATTGTATAAAATTTTGATATACTTATACGTGTATGTATTTATATCTTCATGTATATACATACGTAGATACATATCTACGTTGATATATATATTATATTTATATATTACTATATATATATATATACATGTATATATATATATATTTAAATTACATATATATATATATATATATATATTTATTCATATATATATATACCTATACATATATATATATATACCTATACATATATATATATGCAAATTAGTGCTTTTATGAACTGTGATATATCTCATTGCAGAGTCACACAAGCACGCATACTTTATGTGTTGTACCTTTGCCTACTATCGTGCTAAAGTAGTGTACTTTCAGGTTGTTTGCAATATCAATTCTTTCATTTCTGTATTTGAAGGCCAACATGTAATTACGCGAGAAGTTATAGTTGTACAAGTTACATCAACGCAATTACTTATAAATATATGTATATGTATATCATGTCAGTATGACTTTCGCATATTATATTTATGTATATATTTAACTACAGCTATACCTGAATTGATAGTCAAACTGTGGCACATACAATGGATCATCAATCTGTAGCCAGCGTATATATACAGTTAACTGTATATTGCATTTATTGGACACTCGTCTAAAGTCTTCCGCAAATCCTACGCTTATACATGCAGCGTGTGTGGGTAAGCGTACTTGGGATGGTTCTTATTCATTGACAAGTATCGATACAATGTCGGGGCTTCCTAGCATGAATTACATATCGCGGCATATACACAAGTCTCGCTATTAACCCCTTTTACCGAAGGCACCACCCAATATTCCGTATTAACGACATTGCACATGGAGTACACAGCCCTAAACATGTCCGCACACACAGCACAAGAATGTAGAAACTATGACACCCAGTAAATGTGCCTCTGTACGCTAGTTGCACCACGTTATATAGCAGTCGGTCTGCGATAGCTGTGTTGAACCTTCCACCACACACGGCTTATGCTTCACAGCGCAGAGCTTTGTATTATGTATTAGACACACCATGCTCTACCTGGTTAGGCTTCAGAGACATATACTTGGGTTGCCAAAGCCCTTGCACTACCTGTTAGGAGTCCTTAGTCCATAACCAGTGATATATGCGCACCATATCGCATAAGAACGAACTTAAGTCTCTAAGTTGACTGTGTCTGGAGACAACTGTGCCATACCTGCTTCTGTTTTTGGTGTTGGCATTGTACGCGCGATTCATGATGTATCCTTCATCTCATCGGAGGTCCAGACAGCTCAACATATACAGTGGCATACGACAGACTCGGTTTGCTTTGTGTTTGGTGTTTGTGTGGGAGGAGACGTGGCCGAATGCGCTATATGAGGCAAAACGTTGAGAATATTCTGAATGCACTGGCAATAGGTATAGCTGGCAGGCAGGGTATACAGGATTGTCGGAAGATGTTGCTGTGAAGATTGCTTCTACCATGTATGACACCTTGCCTGAAGGCTGGCTGCTCGGTATTATATGCGAACTCACCCAGCAGAGTTTTTTATTTATACAGTGGTACCAAGTCACAACCTGGGTATCGCTGCATTTATACACAGATACTTCAACCACGGCTTGTAGAATACGTTCTAGATGCGCGCTGAGACTGAATTTTCAGATCAATTGCCTACCCTCACTCCAATACAGCTTCTGAAGAACTACGCGCGAAGTGTGAACATGAAGAAATCTATCTCGGTAGGTATTGTCGGGTACCCTAATGTAGGTAAGAGCTCGATCATCAACTCGCTCAAGCGCTCACGCACGTGCGCGGCCGGTGCCACCGCGGGCGTTACCAAGGTTATGCAAGAGATCCAACTGGATAAGAATATCAAGCTCATTGATTCGCCGGGTATTGTGTTCTCTAGCACCCTGGATGGAGATGTGTTGCTGCGTAACGTGATCAACGTCGACACACTCGCAGACATCACCGAGCCGGTGGATATGATCCTCTCGCGATGTAACAAGGAGCAGGTGATGGAGATGTACCAACTGCCCGAGTACACAGACACACAGGACTTCCTGGTGCAGTTTGCTAACAAGCGCGGCAAGCTCAAGAAGGGGGGTGTACCGAACATCCACGCAGCCGCAAAGAGTCTGCTGAAGGATTGGAATACCGGAGCCATTCCGTTCTACACACTGCCGCCGGTGACTGAGCATATGAAGCATGCGGGTGAGACTACCACCATTGTTACTGGCTTCTCCCAGGCGTTCGATATGGCGGCTTTGGAGAAGGAGGAGGAGGAGAACGTTCTGAGCGGACTCTCGAGTGAGAAGAAGACATACATGACCCTGGTATGTGGGCGGCACGAAAGCAAGTCAAACACGCATATGCATATATACATACATGTATGTGTAGGTGCACGTACAAGTGCACGGTTACGATTCACTGGTGTCCGTGTGCGTGTGCGTCAGAGTATGTGTAAATTCCGCTGCCGCTGCAAAGTCGATCTAGGCAAGCTATTTACACCTGCAATTGTTTATCCAGCACACGCACTCAAACTATGTATCTGCACAGTTGACTGACTACCTACCTTCTGATTCGTCGTGACACGCCTCAACCACATACACGTGAACTAGTACGTCTCAACTTCGCATGAACGAACGGAGCTGGCCTACGCTGGTGCACACATTGGTTCCTCCAAATCAACCTTGCACCCGAGTGTGTATTCAGTTCTCCATACCATGTTCATGCACATACATTCAGACCATGTACATGCACGCGCATGGGCTCCTCTCCTCCAAATCAACCACATGTCCACACAGTCATTCTTTTGAATTAAACACATGCACCGATGTTCAACACAACCAACCCACAGGCTCCTGGAGAGCAAGGCGATATGGAGATGGATGACTCAGACAGTGACGATGAAGCGGTGGCTGATGCGGATGTCGAGGTCACGGAGGTGGTCGCAATGGAGGACGACCAGGTGGTTGCACCCTTTGACTTAACTAAGGTATGGTGACACAGGGTGTGTTATAGTGGGGGTTGTTATTGTTGTAGTGTGCTGTTTGTAGGGTTATTATTTTGTTGTATGGGAACTGTTCTGTTGGTCGCCTGTTGAATGCAGTGATCCAATCCAAGAACACCCGTCTTCTACCCTCCGTTGCTAGGCAACGGGCGATGCCATACATGTGGGCTATACAACGCAACTAGCGTATCCTGCGACATGTATTGCTGGCTGTGTTGTGTTTTCTTCTGAAGTTCCTTAACCATAGATACGGATTCGCACGAGAACGCGTTCAACGGGTGTGCGCCATGTATGTTCTAGAGATAGTTTTTCTGCCTGCTTAAATAGAAGCCTGTTTGATGCCAAGTTGTGTCCGAGTGCTGTATGGGCAGCGATAACACCGCCGTGGTCAATGATGCCTGTAAGCTTAGATAGTATCCGAAAATCTACCATGAGGATAGCTTCATTACTGCTGAGACCAATACCTGTTAGTTAGTATGCATGTTGTTTAATGACGTGCAGAGGTACAATCGGCTGTGTTTAACGACCGCACTCAACCTACTCGCATGTAAAGCATGTTGCGTATCACTATATACAACTCGCACACACACGCGCACAAAAACATACACACATGTATATATTTGTTCCTAAAACAAATTATTACACATTCGACTTGCGCATCTACAGGCCCACATGGCGGCGCATGAAAAGAAGGTTAAAGGCAAACAGTCCGAACGGATGACCGAAGCACTTGACGAGGAGTCTAGAGCACTCAATCCCACGGCCAACCGAGACCTCAAGAAGGCTGCCAAGAATGCCAAGAAAGAGGTAAGTACACACAGACAGCATGTGCCATACTTGCTTGTATTATATAAGCACACACACACACACACATATATATATATACATTTGCATATATACATATTTATACACATATATGTATACATATGTATATATATATACACACACACACATACATACATACACACACGCACACACGAAAGACACACTCATATATATATATATATATATATATATATATATTTGTGTGCGTATATGTATTTATAAACATAAATACTCGTGTGCGTTTGATATCGTATCTCTACGCACGGCTCACGTACGTCCCAACGTCCTGGCCACATAACAGAGATTACGCCAAGTGAAAGCACAGGCACTTCTGATGGACGCTAACCTGGGCGGAGGAGATGATGCGTACTCGTTTGCCTCAGATTATGTGGAGCAAAGCGCTGATGGAGATATAAATATGTAGATACTTAGAAAATAGGGGCATGGGATAGTGGAGAGAGCATGCAGGTATGCGTCGTCTAGTTATAAGATGACTGGGTATGCGAAACATCCCGAGAATGACCCGGTTAATAGCAACATCCGAGAATAAATCAAACAAGTTAGCATGTCCGGCCCACATCCTTGAGTGTCTGTATATGGTACTTGTGTCGGTCCGTTCCGATGTGTATATGTTTCGGCATCACACGGTCGGTTGGTATTCGTTATATATAGCTTTTGCTTACAATGCTGTAGTATATTAGGTTCAGGTGATTAGAATAGATGGCTACATGTGGAGACGGTAGTAGTGTCATTCATAGTAGGTGCAAGTGATTAGAATAGATGGCTGCATGTGGAGATGGTAGTAGTGTCATTCATAGTAGGTGCAAGTGATTAGAATAGATGGATGCCTGTGGAGATGGTAGTAGTGCCATTCATAGTAGGTGCAAGTGATTAGAATAGATGGGCTGCATGTGGAGACAGTAGTAGTATCATTCATAGTAGGTGCAAGTGATTAGAATAGATGGATGCCTGTGGAGATGGTAGTAGTGCCATTCACAGTAGGTGCAAGTGATTAAAATAGATTGATGCATGTGGAGATGACAGTAATGTCTTTCAGCCCACTGATACTCCTTACGTGACCGGTTTCTTTCTTATTCATAGCGTCTTCACACCCGTCTATACTCTTTATCCGTGTCCGCTCCGCGACATGGCTTTACCTATTGTAATGTTAAAATGATCTATTTTGATGTCAAAATTGCTGCATTGTCATTGGCTGTTCATTCACCCCACTCCGAGAGAACTGTGTAATGTTCTATCAAGGTCTGAGCGCGAGGGGAGCGGCCGCCAGTATGAAGTCAAAGCCTATTCACGCCTTTCAAAGCCATCTTCATCTTCTGCAGACGAGTGCCGGACAGAGTAATCGTACGCAGCCCTGCCCTCTACCAGCATCTTCATGAACCGTGGCGGAGAACAGTGGCCAGGTTGGGACAACCGGTCAGTAGCTCGTTGAGAGAGCCGGCTATATCATGCCCACCATAGTCGAGGTGCCGCAGGCTTTGTAGATT
>NW_014040182.1:38539-41597 GCF_001186125.1 Sphaeroforma arctica JP610 | reverse complement strand
ATCTCAATTGATCTTGATATTGTCGACTGCAGTAGAGGCAACTGTCCGTACTCACTGCCGGCCCTACCTACCGTGAGACGGGTCAAGGACGCTAGGTCCCCCGGTACTGTCCCGAACCCCACCGCCAAGGACCGGGTGCGGGGCATACGGGTCAACAGTTGGGTCATTTGCTCGGGTGTGGGGGTTGTGTTGTCGGCATGGATGGCAATCATTCGCACATTGGGCATGGCCTCGCCAATACCATCCAGAACATCACTGGACGCTGCATGGAAGTCAAGCTCTCTGGGGATGTACCATTTCTGCAGGCGTGGATAGTGCCTGGCCACCTGCTAGCGAGAAGGGAAGAATAGAGATAGGTAGGAGGGGTGGGAGTGTGGGTGGGTTAAATTTACACCGGACGGTACTATGGAAGTAAACGTTGTAATGCATTCTGCATACCCTGGCAACAAACCACATGTGCAGGTGTATCGGCTCTCAAGTGCGTGTAAGAGATGTCCGGTATCTCGGTGGAAGATCCTTCAGCAGACAATCGAGCGATATAAACTCCACTGGTAGCGAACCAGCGCATGCACCCACAAATGCACAACCCTCACACACCTACTTTACGTACACTCACACCATAATGACGCACCTCGATTGTTTTGGACAGGTCCACAGTCGCCCTGTCCAATCGGCCGCCTGTCCCATAGGCCACATCGGGGATTTCAGTCCACAGGCGTTGGTCACACAGCACAGCATAGAACGACCTGCTCACCAAACGGTACTCCCTAACCGAGTCGTAGTCCAGCCAATCGAACACCTTGACCATAACCTCCGACGGGATTTGTTTGCCGGCTGCGTAGATGGGCAGTGCAGCACCACACCTCCGCAGGTGGTGTCTAGTCTTCTCAGCCACGAGTTTGTGCATGCGTGCGAGCATGCTGAGTAACGTTCCGCAGTCGAGTGCTTCTAGTTGAGCCATGGCCATATCCGCCGCTTTCTCATCGTACACTGTTTCCCTTGTCCTTGTAGTGATGTTGTAACTCATGTAACCTCGGGGGGTGTATTAAGGGGTAACCTCGGGGAGTGTATTAAAGGGTAACCTCGGAGGGTGTATTAAAGGGTAACCTCGGGGGTGTATTAAAGGGTAACCTCGGGGGTGTATTAACGGGTAACCTCGGGGGGTGTATTAACGGGTAACCTCGGGGGGTGTATTAAAGTGTAACCGCGGGGGGTGTATTAAAGGGTAACCTCGGGGGCTATATTAGAGGTGTCCTGCCGTGTTATGCCGAGCTCCCGGTTGGATCACTGCGCATGAGTGGACAGGTGTGGTTTCTTCTGTTTCATTTTTTTAATACGCGCTTTCAATTGAATAAATTAAAACATGCGTGTGGGTTGGAACACCATCGCACACGCGTATGTGTTCAGAACATCTCGTCCTGTGCGTGCAGAGTGCATACTCCTGTCCTCAAGGCCTTGTATGATATTTGATATGTATATCCCGTCGTTTGAGTTTGCATCCCACACAGTATGTCATAGCTGAGTGTCGATACGGCTCACAGCGCGAGCACGTCTCTCCCGTATCTAAACAACACGGTTAGTGAACCACTATCAGGCGATTGCAGTTGTTGCCATTGCAACGTTAGTCACAAAAGCTAAGCTGCTTATGATTATACTTGGTCATGTCGCAATATTTTGATATGCCGCGTACTAGCACTAGGCGGCAGGCAATCATTATATACTTAAATGGTTGGAAAAATGAACATCACATACTTGTATGCACATGTACACACTGAGCGTACTCCAGGTTGTCAGCATGCGTCCATTACCATCGTAGACTCAAGTGCTTGGACAGATGAACGTCGGCGTAGTCCGGTTTAATCAATCTACATGTAGTAGATCGGTAGTTGCTTCGTACGTTTCCTGTGCATAGACGGCAATTGAATGACGGTCCAGCTATTGTCTCCCTATGTATACATTTAGACGATATATTTAAACCCAACATACATTGCAAATACATTCACGAGTGCTTTAATATATTATACAGCAAACCCTCCGACTGCTGGTGTGACTATATAATGTGCCACAGCGGCTATTATGTTCATATGGAAGGTGAGCACGATGAGCCTCCCGCGAGTCCCGTCTGTGTGATATAATCAGCTCATCAATCATCATACTCGCAGGAATAATGTCTCAACTCTCTAAAGTAATAAGAGTCTCAGGCGACTCTCAGCAAACATCGATACTAGATTATATTACCTAAGATCTTGGGTTTTCAGCTCTTAGGGATTGCCAGACCCAGAGACCTATCGCATCTAAGATCTTAGGAGAAAGCTGTACGTATTTACATAATACCATCTCTAATAGCCTCATGGATAGATTCACACCCACTCACACTCGTTGCAAGTGGGCGTACAAGCAACCTTGAAATCAAATCCAGACACTCAGTCAATTGAAATGATGCTTCTAGAGTATTGAGTGCTGTCAAAAGTACTCGCAATTCAGCCTGTGAAGATACAGCGGCGTATACCTGTCGTATGTGCACTCATATAAACTATCCCGTATAATCAGTACGAGCATATGAGACACCGCCAAAGTCAATATGGGGAAAACAAATATACTGCAGCATAAAAGTTGGCATGTTTATAACCGCGATAATGTGGAACGAGTTAGAAAGGATGAGGAGAACGCTCGCCTAGAGGAGGAAGCCAAAGAACGGCGTGTGGCATTTGCGGTATGATGTACTTATTGAAAGGAGAAAGATAGTGTGCTTCCGTAAGTATAACAATGGGTGTGCTCATAGATTTTGTATAATTGTTTTTCAATTCACGTCTGTTCTTGATAAACGCACCGATCATTCGTATGCAAATATTCATGTTTACATATAAAATATGTGTGATGTATTATTTTCAGCGAGCTATACTCCTTTTTAAACGATTCACGCCTTATGAATAAAAAAAGTACTAACAGCTGTATGATACAGCTATATATATATATATATATATATATATATGTATGTATGTATGTATGTATGTATGTATGTATGTATGTATGTATGTATGTATGTATGTATGTATGT
>NW_014040182.1:12857-17622 GCF_001186125.1 Sphaeroforma arctica JP610 | reverse complement strand
GTGTGTGTGTGTGTGGTGTTGTATATATAGATATATATATATATATATATGTGTGTGTGTATGTATTTATTATATATATATATATATATATGCTAGTCTGCCTATTAAGTGTTGTAGAGTTTGTGATTGTTTGATAGGCAAATGAGCTCTTCTGAACTACTAGTCTTCCAAGAATGTTAACAGGCATCGATATACCATCTACTCGTGAACTTGTATACATTCATAATTAATATTCTGAATATATCTGAGGTTGTATATTCATGCCTATATTGAAGATATCATCGAAGTACGATGAAAATTGTATGCAGCAGAATTTATACAAGTACATTCACTCAAAGTGTCCAGTATATACAATCTAACATATATTTTGGTATATATGCACATACATCCCCACGCACACTTGTTCACAAGCGACAAATGAATTAAAAAGAACCGTAGTTATCGTGAATTGGGTATGATTTAGTACAAACAACATCTCAGATATCATACGCCGCAGAGGTTTGCTAGGTAATTCCAGTGCACATGCCGAGTGGGTGCCGTACATCAAGCACACTCCGCTGTCTCTCTGACTACATGAGGATATGTTGCACACTACGCTTACAAATCACACAATTGTAGAGAAGGCCTAGCAGTGACTCCCTCGATGAAACCACCAACTAAATTCATTCTTTAATCAAGGACACCACCGTTGACGCCGCCAGCATTGAGCGTAATTGTATCTGGAGTCGATACGTGAATCCGGCTACGCACCGCCTTGTACGTACAATCACAGATATCTCCTGCATGAGAATGACCGGCGTACATAGTTCGCTGCGTCGAATCGTAATAAACCCAGCCGAAGGATTATTTCACCACAACGTCCAGCTACATACTTACTGCCATAGCCTTCTAATTGAACAGAAGGCTATGTTACTGCATGCTTTCTTGCCTCAGAACATCAAGCAACAACTACTCGGAACGCGAAACATGTCACTCGGATCTACAGCGCAAGCCTGTACGGAGCACTTTAGGTCAGTAGATCACCCTCACTCGCTCAGCAACATGCCGTGTAGCACCCCTGTAGACCTTTACTCATTGGCAGGCAACAGGTAACCAGCAACATGCCGTGTAGCACCCCTGAAGACGTTTACGTATTGGCAGGCTATGGCTTATCCCTCCATACAGCAGCGCAGACATTCGCGATGTGAAGGATGATGTGCGTACGTTATTTGGTAAAACCCTAAAACCCAACCATGCTACGCCGCCTTCCTTGCCGGCAGTCAGCTTCCCTTCCGTTATTCAGACACATACAGAGTTTGTGTTAACCACGCCAATATTCGCTCCCATTCCCCATGTCCCGGCCTGTCGGTGTATGGCTGCCCGCCGTTCCTGCTACGTACCGAACTTCTAACTGGGGCCACTACGAGCTATCGATCCGCCACCCGTCTGTACTATGAAGTGTTGGGCATCTCACACACCTCCATCTGCGACACTACTTGCATCGATCAGGGGTTGGCTTGTGGGCTCTACTGTGGCTTACGAGTTAGTGTACTTGACCGGTGTGTTGCAAAGGTGTCGCAATGAGTGTGTGGAGGGCGTTGTGTAGATATACATGTGTGAGTGTGTTGCTGTGTGTGATTGTATGTGCGGGGTGTTGCAAATCGGTATGCGACTGTGTGTGTGCCGACGGGTTGGGTTGGGTGGATTGAACGAAATAAAGGCGTTGATGAGGTTATATTGCCGTCTGCGATACACACTTATGCGCGTGTATACAGGAGCAGGCGCGATCGAACAGGATACCAGCTATCTCTTTCGCTTCCTTCAGCTTTCAGCCCATGCTGCCAAGATGCTTTAGACATACAGAGTCAGTGACTGTGGTTACGGCTGGCTCTGAACAGCTCTCTTATATATGATTCTGGCTCAATCAAAGTGTTACCTACTTCTCCACTGCTTCGTCTATACCGGACTTCCCGATCGAGAACATGACTTCCGACTCTGGCAAGCACGGTGAATCATAGACCTTGCAGATTCGATTATCACCCCGGCCCTTTCGGAAGTATAATCTGCGAAGACAAAAGTATACAGTTTGAGGATATGTTTCTGTACGGTCCAAACCTTCTATGCCAGTTTGTTCATGTTTAGCGTCGATTTCATGAGACAGCCATAGAGCGGTGTGCGGTTTACGCTAATACGTTTGCGGTTCCACGGATCACTACATTGCAAATACAAATGTTCTTCACAGTTATTGTGAATACGCAATGTTGCTTGCCTTATACCTACATTGCGATTAAGTATGACACAGGGCAAATCCATTGGACTGTTATACATGCGCGACACTGTGCCGTGCATTCACGAGTATAGCACCATAGTGATCTAGATACTGCTGCTCTGATGTTTTATACGTATGTGTCGGTCTATATGTTCACGTTTACTTACATTTGAAGTATTAATGGTACAATTTGGTGTAATATATATATATATATATATGTTTATATAATTTGGTGTAATATATATTTATCTATATATAAATATATATGTTTTGGTGTAATATATATATATATATATAGCGGACAAAACTTAATGTGAGTTCCACTACATGCGTGTGATCCGTGCGACGTTGAACCCATTTAACTCTAAGAAAAAAGTGCGATGTGATAAATATACTTCGACATCGGATGAATATGTAATGCTATCTATACCAATGTCAACGCCATATTCATCATACATTCGGCAGATTCAAATATCACTCATCTGCACGTCACATGCATTGACCTATGCACATTGAACGTTTACTTCTGCGCGTGCGGTGTAGCATCCTACCGTGTGGTTGAAGCGTGTGCCATGATGTTCCCGCCAATGGGCTTCTTGGGGTCGGGCGCAAAGGACTGCCCATCCACGGCCGCGGTTACCTGAAGGCAGCGTACAAGCGGTGTATGTGAGTCCACACATACGCAATATTCATAAAAACCATAAAGGAATATCACCTCGCATTAAGGTGCTCATCTCTGTAGGCGTGTTGGTGTTTGAACATGAGTGTGATTCAGAATGCGAGACTGGAGTAAGTGCAGTAAGTGTAGATCACCACAGAGCGAAGCGCAGTTCCAAAAGCCGGTTAAGTACCCGCCACTCTCCCACGTGTGAGGGTGCGTTTACACCAAATAGAACCCTCAGACAGGGGAGGCTGTGCAGATAAGCTTTCTAGAGCGTTTTGACACTGACGATTGAGATGTTGGCTAAGATGAGCTTGAATTTTTCTAGCCATCATCAGGCACTACATTAGACGATAGTTGAAAAATATAACGTAACTATAATGAGTCCAAATTAAAGATCTGATTACTATACCAAAAAGAAACTATATACCTGATTTGTGATCACCACCGCGACACCAAACTCGTCCGCTAAGCGCAGCAAAAACCGCAGAAACTGTCCCAAATGCGCCTGTCGCGGAGCCAATTCGCCTCGGCCCTGGTAGTCAGTTCGGTACAAAGCGGTCGCACTGTCTACAATCATCAGCGCAAACCGAGCCTCAGCCATCATAGCCGCTGCCTGGGTTAGCAGGTTCATCTGTGATTGTTATACGTGTAGAGAAGTGAAGATATGAGAGGCTTATACAGCACATATATACGAATACTGCTTTGTATAGGACATTTATACTGTAGCTCTCACCACAGGCCGATAACAGCGACTACAGTGGCTGTCCGGGGGCTTTGTAGCGTTTGAATGCATTTATTTACTGATCAAAATAATCGTATGTGAGATATGCAGGTTTATTTGACACCGCCATATGTAAGTACAGGCTATTCAAAATTTATAGCGCATGCTGATATGTAGTTCTAGACAGCATTCACGACATGCATGAATGGCACAGATGTCTACAACATACGGACCATGACATTGCAGCGAGTGTCCCGTATTATCGTCAGAGTATTTAATTATCTTCAAGACTTGTATATATTGAGCAGACCGCTTAAGCGAGATGCTAGGTGCAAGATAGCAATTCTTTGTGAATAATCGCACACGTAATGTCCCTCACAAACTATCTACTCATTGGTTTCTATGTTTGCGTGCTATTCGTCCCCTCCTTCAAACAAATGATACCTTCATTCACATACAGACACAGACATAGACACACACGTATATATATGCATGTATATATATATATATATATGTGTGTGTGTGTGTAATATATATTTATATATATATATAATTATATATATACATATATATATATATGTGTGTGTGTGTGTATATATATATATACTCTAAATAGAGCACACATACCTGGTGATCAGTGTTGTATGCGCGTGCGTACGCCACATTATCAAGCACGTCCTGGCCAGACAGTCCAAAGCGCTCAGCGACGTCTAGCAATCGCTCGGGTCGGAAGGTGCCCTCTGTATCAATAAATAGACACTTTCCTTCACCACCGCCGTGGTCGATGGGCAGCTGGCACGTCACCGCCAGTGTGTAGCACAGTTGTGTCTTGCCGGTTCTGTCACAGTAGGTAAAGCTCGATTATAAATATGATATCATTAAACGTATATATATATATACATATGCATATGCATATGCATATACATATACACATACATACATATATATATATATATATGTATGTATATATGGATAGATATAACAAATAGAATACTATAGAGTAATATATACATTTATATATATATTCTATAGTATTCTATATATTATATCTAACTATCTATCTATATCTATATATATACATATATGTGTTTGTGTGTTTGTGTGTATATAGATATAGATATAGATATAGATA
>NW_014040182.1:4294-7837 GCF_001186125.1 Sphaeroforma arctica JP610 | reverse complement strand
GTATATATATATATATATATATATATGAGATGAATGAAATATCGCCAAAAGCGTGTATAATTCTACTTCTAAAAATTACCGGTAGTATGTGTATTTGTACTTTTAACATACCACCTAAAGCATATATACTTAATCTTATAGGACATCTTGAATGCTTACACCTATAGAATATCACCAGGAGTATGTCTACTTGTACTTATAACATACCACCAGAAGCATGTATACTACGACATAGTGTGTTATACGCGATTGTCAGTGTGCGCTGTTCTGTGCTATCGTATACATGTACGTTGCAGATTGCTGGCATTCCATATCTCACACAGCCACGCTTGTTAAGTTGGCAAGAACTGGTTGCTAATTTCTCAGCTGTGTCCGGTGAATCATTGGTATACCATAGCAATGGCAGACCTAACCACAACTTGTTTATATCTGCTTGGTGCGTGTTACAAGCTCGAGTGTCTGTCTCGCTGTACGTCAACTAATCTTTACTCATCCATCTTATGACGGGCGGTGGGTTAGTGCGTCATGCAGACATTGTAGTATCTCGGGTGGCGGTGATTGGCGCTAGTATTGGGCTGGATTGTCCCAGTGGGATCAGCTGTAGCTCTTGCGTCCTCATTCCCTCGGACTGTGAGACGCATCGCACCCGTACAATGCCTGAGTCTTAGCCATGTCATGTAGTAGGTATCTGTACCGAGAGATGCAACTGAACCCCAATACCACACTTATATACAGACAAGCGCGTCTCTACTATGCTGGGGACATATACGATCCGGGCTTTGTGCTTGAATGTATTATGAAGGAATATCCCGACGCGATGATAGGCTTATGCGGTATGCAAACTGCATTGCATGTGTGTTAATATACCGAGTCATTTGTTGTGATATTTATATATAAATATATATATATATATATATGTACGTACCTATATATATATATACATATATATATATATGTGTGTGTGTGTGTGTGTTGTGTGAGTGTGTGAGTGTGTGTGTATGCATGTATGCATGTATGCATGTGTGTATTTATAGTGTATATGGACGTTGTGTGGTGTTCTCGAGTCTGTGTCGATTTGTGTTTGAGATTCTATAGTCGTTGCGTCGCTCGTCTGCCCACTTTCCGATATATCATATGTATTATGCTTCATCCATATCGCTCACGGCATCCTCTGTGGGGCTGCGCCAAGTATGTGAACTACGCCACTGTTTGCCGTCTTTTCATTGACGAGTCTACTTTCTGTGAAAGCTTGAATACATTCTAGCCACATGGGGAAGGACAGGTTCTAGTCGAGTGTGTGAAGTGATCTCTAAGCCCGTGTTCTCTCGCACACCTCACCACTCTTGCACGGAATGGTGCGGTACCATTTGGCGATGTTCTGTTGTTCGTACTGGTAGCATGTGTATTCTTGATGCTGGTTGGGTCGTTGGGTCGGCAGTATGCACGGTTACACCAGCTAGCTGACCGTTATAGACTTGGCCAAAACTTACGTGATCCTTACACGGTACCTATCCAACCACAATGTGCCTGGCCCTCTTGCGGGTATCGATATATAGTCTTGGTTTCATTGGTATCTCTGTAGTGCTCCTTTAGTGTTCTCGTATTAACTGATTCCCGTTCGGGTGGGTATGCATCTGTGATCGTGCGGTTGGTCCGACGGGTCGTAGCTGTGGTCGAGAGTACGACGCTAGTGTACTCCAGGCGCTTGCAAGTTTTGCTGAACTGTGTACAAAGAGTGTGATTATTAGCCACCACTGCTCATATCACCTCGCCCAACAATGTCATCAATGACTCATCGATGACTCATTAAAGGCTCATCAACAATTCATTAACCACAGGATTCTCGCTCGGTGCAAGTCAAACTCTCAACTACATGTGCCATAGAGCAAAGGACTATCCTGATCGCTTGAAACTTGCGGTGGCCATTTCTCCTCCGCTTTATCTCGACAAAGGCATCATCGCCATGGAGGTAGCATAATATATATATATGTGTGTGTGTTTGTGTTTGTGTGTTTGTATTTAAATATACAAATGTTAAGTATATGTATACCGATTGTTATGTATAACCAATGTAGTTGAATGGTTGTGCTTTGTTTCGACTGATAATTTTGTGATATGGAGGTTTATATATTCTGCCTTGTACTGCTTCGTCACATTATTCTGGCTTTAATCAAGCCTACATGGCAATAAAAAGTTTATGTCGCTATGACATGCAATTCTATGCTACTCACATATACTGTCTCAACGGGCAACCGCTTGCTCCTCTATCAATCTTATCAGTACAGAACTTCCTCGCTTCTCTAGGCGCGTATTTGCCATCTTGTCTGTATAGTCTCTGCTGTAAACCTCGTCCGTTCGATGTTTTGCACCCAACCAGAAACCAGCAGGCAAGAAATGGAACAACTATTTGCTGTCTGGTCTGAAGACCCTGGTCAAGCCTCTAGAGCCGGTCTTGGAGAAGAAGATAGATATGGCGAAGGTTTATGCTGCAAAATCCATGAGAGAGTTCGATGTACGTTCACTGTGTGCACTCGCCCGAGTCTATTTCTGTGTGTGTATTCTTGTGACTGTCTGTGAGCGGTTGGTTGTGTGTGTGTCGCGTGCTGTGGCGCTGAAGTGCGTCTGCATGGTGAAATCACACATACCTATAGCAATGCTTATCAGGTGCACATTGAACTGTTGTGTACGTAGTGATATGTTGCCGATGAACTTACCTACCAGGGCAGCTAAAAAGAGAATCAATAAACTCCGCTGTACTCACACATGAACATGCCCAATGTGCACACCATGGCACTTGGTTCAGATACACCTTGGATGTTTAAGGCAATAATTGATATTCTATATACCAACTGATCTCATTATATCATCAGACACGTTATCCGACTTATAGTCACAAATCCACCTTTCCTTTGTCTACTGATTCGCCTGTCCGTGTCCTGCCCAATTGAGTTCGTCACATCTCCTCCTCTAAACCTGCATCCACTCACAGACTGTTTTCACAGCGCCTCTGCACGGTTTCGAGAGTACAGAACAATACTACTCCCAGTGCAGTGCTGGCCCGTTGTTGGGGGTATGTCAATAATATAGAACAACTTATGTATGTTATGAATGGTTTCTCGACAGTGTGTGTTGCGCATGGTCTCTCGACAGTGTGTGTTGTGTATAATCTCTCGACAGTGTGTGTTGTGTGTGGTCTCTAGTATGCCTCTGCACGTCTTTGTGACCACCTCACGGTTATATACAAGTATCCAATGTAGTTCTGGTCCTGTAGTAGGGGTACGTGGATAGTGTATGATCTTCACAGTGGCGTATTACATGTTGAGTGTTGCGTGTGGTCACCACAACCCCTCTGAATGGCCTTATATGGCCTTGCGCGCAGATCACAATAATACCCCTAGTACATTTCTAGGCCATTGTTCGGCTATATATATATATATATATATATATATATATACTACTATATATACTATATATATATATATATATATATATATATATAATATATATATATATATATATATATATATATATATATGTGTGTGT
>NW_014040182.1:0-3730 GCF_001186125.1 Sphaeroforma arctica JP610 | reverse complement strand
TGTGTGTGTGTGTGTGTGTGTGTGTATGTATGCATGTATGTATGTATATATATATATATGTGTGTGTGTGTGTGTGTATATATATATATATCATTTGATACGGGACTGTCAGTAGTTCTGGCCTGGTGCTATGGGTATTTAAGGAATGTTCGAGCATCTTCCATTGCTGTAGTAGTCTGATCAGTTTGTCATTTCTTTTGAGATGGTCCAGCTATAGTGTACCGTCCCTACATATATATGTGCTCTGTGTGTAGTATCTCTCCGTTGTCACATGTTTCTACCAGTTTGCACACGGCTAAGCACCATTGTTTCAGTCTCAGTAATACTCTACCCCTGCCTGCCTCCTGATCCTCTGTGTGTGTGTGTGTGTGTGTGTGTGTGTGTGTATTTGGTCACCTCAGCAAATCGAACGCTCGACTCTGGTCATCCGGTCTGGCGACGATCCATTCTTAGCACCAGAAGACGTGGAGTGCCCTCATCTGCGGACGAATCCAAACATCACAGCGCTGCTGACAAGTATGTGTTTGTTGTGTGCGTGTGTGTTATTGATGTGTATTGGTGGTGTGTGTGTGGTTGTGTGTTTGGAATTATGTGCGTGTGCGTGTGCGTGTGCGTGTGCGTGTGCGCATGCTTACTTGATGTGCTTCTTGTTCAGAACACTTTGTACCGGATCCGCAGTTTAAGATGCTGCGCCATCGCGAGAGCTCTGTGTGTACCTAGTTCGCTAATACCTGCATGCAACCATCCTCCGAGGGACAGGTCAAGGGGGGCATGTAGGGTTTATCGAGCGCCGGGGTGTGCAGCTGCTGCCATGGGCTGAGCGTGTAGCAGCGGACTGGTGTGCGGCTATCTTTGGCATCGCTGATGAGAAGAGCCCTGGGGAAATGGAGTTATAGACGGATGTGTATGGGTGTATGTAGGACATATCAATAGATCATTAGATAAACCAATAAAAATCTAGCACAATTGGTAATGAAGTAGTATGTAGTCGGACATATATGTGTGCATGACACATCAATAGATCATTAGATAAGCCAATAAAATGCTAGCACCATTTGCAACGAATTCATAATCGGACAAATATATAATATATATAGTGTTAGTTCAGCGAATATGTTCTGACACATATTGGTACACGGTGAATGGGGATTATAGTAGGACATACCTGTGGTGCACCTAGATAGTCAAGCAGTCGAATAAAACTATCACATATTGTGAATGGGAATTATAATCTGATATATATGTTTTATATATAGATTATAACTTAAGTAAAATAGAAATATAGCCGGGATGTATGTGTACTTTAAGTTTTACATTATATTCCGCGGATAACCCACGTACTGTTAAATGCGTCGACAGTCGGACGTATATACATTGCACTAGCGCAATAACATACGCGAGCAAACATCCAGCACATACAGTATGAGCCATGGAGTCCGGTGACGGTCCCAGAATGAATGCATTCACTACTAAAATTTTAATATCAACGACTTTCAACGACTTACAGAGAAGTAAAGGCAAGCTTAAGGTTAGTCTGATCAGCCATATGTTGAATTTTCACTTCTATACTTATTCTCTCTAGAGGGTCGTGATAAAGGTACGACTGTCAGAGAAGTAAAGGAACTCGAATTAACTAGAATCTATATCAATGGCTTTTGGAGACGGAACGTGTGTAGATATCTTGACAGCGTTAAACGTGCGTAGTGGTCCCGTGTATCGCAATGCACACCAAATTGCAACACTTCACCGAAAAGTAGTGCAGAAGGTAACATATGATCAAGTATCATGATATCCTATTTTGACTACAGGTCACAGGTTCAGGAGATTCCTTCATAGAGAAGGAATAGTACCTTACCCTCGTCCGACTACAGAGTCCGTTGAGCTCAGGAGATTACTTTGCTAATCTACTTTACTAATGAATAGTACCTTGGCACATTCTGACTGATAAAGACTCTTGAGTTCTTAGGGTTACTTTACTAAAAGAGTGTCACATCATACTTTGCCAACAGCGACTTCTTTGAATTCACATGACTTTAACAACCAATACTATACTCTAGCCTGACTACAGAATCTCTAAGTCCACATGCCGCACTTCAGGGGTCGCCCTTCTTGGCATGACTTTACTAAAACAGTGTCATACCTACCACACTCAACCCACGGCGTCTGTTTTACATTCATATTGCTCTAATTTAATGACTAATACTCAACTGTAGCCACACTACAGAATCTCTAGGTCCACATGCCGCACTTCAGGGGTCGCCCTTCTTGGCATGACTTTACTAAACAGTGCCATACCACACTCAACCCACGGCGTCTGCTTTACATTCAGATTGCTTTAATTTAATGACTAATACTCAACTGTAGCCACACTACAGAATCTCTAGGTCCACATGCCGCACTTCAGGAGCCGCCTGCTGAATGCGCATCTCGATCCTATCCACTTCCTCCCCTAGTATGTTCAACACACCAGAGCCGTGCTTGAGAAGGAACTTCTCGGCCTCCTTGCTATCCTTGATATTCTTCATCTCGTGCGTGAGTTTCTCCAGATCGAAGTTGTTCAGGTATTTCTGAGGGGACGTAACGGGGGCAGTACAGGCTGAGTTCATGATAAAGGACCGAACTGCTCGCTGGCTACCTGCAGGAGAGCGCTTGGATGGGGAGGCTGTGTTTTACTATATATACGTCTACCTTCGTCCCGGATCACAGATGTATATTAATATATATACAAATTTTATAGTCAATTGCCATCCCAAACAGCATACTACCACTGCACAGCATATACTTATGTGGTTCCATACTTATTACATATTGCCGATCCGCGCGTCTCCGCGCATGCCAACTTCGACATTAGATATCTCATTCTCAGTTCAAAAAAGGTACCGCACAGTACAAAACTACACTCAGACCTCATGCACAGTGTATAGGGGTGGGTGCTATAGGGGTGGGTGTCACATGTACTATAGTATCGCGTGACCCCACCGCTTGCAGCGCTACCTGCAGCCAGCGTCGCAGAAAAACCCCACCCACAAACACAAGCAAGTTCTCGAGATACCATACGTCTACTGACAGCTAGTATGGATGGCACACTGTGTAAATGACGACTAACCCAAGCCGTCCGCGATATTCTCTTTGCTCGCCTATAGTCTGCACATAAGCCACAGATTAGACATACAGCACGCTTAGGGTAGATCAGTCAGAACAGTAGTTGTACCGTGTGCACAGGTGGTGCTAACATCAAAGCCTGCTGAAGTAACCTACCTTGGTGATGATGGTCCCGTTGAAGTCTATCTCCGCCTGGATAAGACAAGGTGCACCGTGCATGAGAATACAAAATGGGGAAGACTCAGTGCTGGTGATGGCATAGGGATACTACACCTGCCACGCAGCAGACCCCCTGACCCCTGATTTGAACTACGTAATACCTCCAATACAACACAAAAACCACGATCTTAAAACTCTAACTCTAAACCCCTACGTAGTTCTTCCAATATAACACAGAAACCACGATCCTAAACTCCTAAAATCCTGTGCAATATTTTAAACATAACACAGAAACCACAACCTCCATATGATGGGAATGCACATATGCGGCCTTGTGGTGGCTGCACACCTTGCTCTGAGGTGCGTTGTGGGCGCACAGCGTTAGATTGCTTTACAAAGTCAACAGTACTCGTGATTATTTAAATACTCAGATATGAGCATGGACAAAATATATAACGAATTTTGATAT
>NW_014040183.1:75635-81107 GCF_001186125.1 Sphaeroforma arctica JP610 | reverse complement strand
ACATTTAATATATACATATATATGTATATAAACATTTAATATTTATATATTCATATATTTATATATATAGATCGAATGTATAGAACAGGAAAACATACACAGCACTTACGCGAGTATGTTTCTCCGGGCACTACTGAAGCCCTACAGAAGTAGACAGAACGTCGACTGGCAATTACGCCCTAAAAGCGTAAAGGCCTGAGCGCTACACCTGTGGCAGATGGGTCAGATGTGCTCAGCGTGTCTATACCTTACGAGGTACTACCACCAGAACTCTAGGCTAATTATTCGCCTGTTCTAACGTCCGGCCATGAATCGCCCGTCCTTGAGGGTATTATAGGCCCAGAGGCCGGTGAAAATACTCCGCCACCTTTACCCAACTGGGATGACAATCGTCGGAAACCAGTTAAGACTGGGTATGTCATCCAGACGCATGAATCACCCAAGATTATAATACGAACTACTATCCAAGGAACAAAGCACCGAAAGGCCTCGACCATGGACATTAAGGGGTAATAAACACTCCCGTAATCGCGCTAACGATGTCGAATTTAATCGCTTCGATCGCACAGCATTACACCAGCCCGCAGAGGATATCCACTCTGACGAGGTGACCGAACTTAATAAATCGGTCGACGATTACATTATTAAGATGGAAATCGCCCATAACGAGCACCGTGCTGATGACGTATCATATTTTGCTAATATGATCGCGATCAAGTAGAAGCGCATCGATCAGCTACTTCATGCACACCGTGGGCAAGACCACCGGGATAACCAGAAGTACAAAGGACAGATCAGTCGACTTAAGTCAAACTGGGATGCCAACAGCAAGCAGGTCGAGTTTATAAACAACCATGACCTCGACACGCTAACTCGTACGCTTAATTCGTTTACGGTCATACTGGAGACGAATGATATCGCTCCCCAGCAATGGATCTCTGCTATAATGCAATCGTTTGACCCTACAGGAACAAGTTATTTGATCCTGCAGTGACACCAGCATGAGCTAGACACTTGTCGTGACTGGCCAGCTGTGTGTTGGTTGGTTACGTCCTTATTAAGCAAGGACATGCGAAGTCCAGGACTGAGTTCAATCTTAACTGAACCAGTTGAGAATACTCCTATTCAGAGTTATATTCTGAAAATTGATGTTGACCTTAAACGTCCGGATAAAACAAAGGACAAGGCACAGCAATGGTACGAGTTCCTGGATATGCATGTTTTCTGTAAAAACATAGGGAACAACGACCGTGAAAGTCTGTACACCGGGTTGCGACATAAATACGTAACTGAGGCTCGAGACAAGGGACATGAAACAAAGTTTTTCTATCTTGACTTACGTGGGAACAGTTTTATGATACTGTATCCACCCTTTTCCCCGCACACCGAGTAACCTCGAAGGGAAAGGCGGTAAATAAGAAACCGCGCCAGCTCCCTGATCAAGGATACCTCTCACGCCAGACGTCAGATGATAAACCTCATCCGAAGCGTCTTCACTAGACACGTGCTCGCGACTACAATCAATCAACGCGACCCAATAAAAGGACAAGGAACCTCCATTTAAAAAGATTGAGAAATGTGCCGACGCACAGTGTAGGTCTGACATGTACCAATTGATCCCTAACGGTAATTAGAATGGCAGACATGCACCCACCTGTACACACTTTCTTACTAAGTGTGACAAGTGTGAGAAGACAAATGGCTATCACGCCAAGTCTTGTGACAAAAAGCCCGACATTAAGTTGGAGTGAAAGTACTAACATGTACAATTGTTACAAAGAAAATACAACGACTCTTTAGACGAGCGTGTAATAATCTCTGTATATTGCAATGTAAACTAAGTGCTTGCATTGATTGATCCTGGTTCAGAAATTTCATGTATATCCGATCGCTTTGCATTAATGAAAGATATCGAAAGGGGATAACAAACAATTCATCTCATTTTAGCTGATGATAAAACTGCTAAGTGTGATACCTTCGCCACAGATGTTATAATCTCCCTGGCCGATGATAGGAGTATCACTACTCAAGCTGTGATAGTTAAGATGTCACAGAAGTACGACATTATAGTCGGAATGAGTGATTTACTCACTCCGTAACTGGTCTACCAACTAACATAGACCCATTAAAGGATCAATCAGACGATAACTGTCTGAATCCATATAAGCCCCCGTCAGACACAGTCAAGGCATTAATACCTGACTTTGCGGACAAAATCATGGATCTGATTCTTGTTAATAAGATAATAAAGATCACAGATTGGGCAAAATTTCGCTTTAACGACGGATATGTCAGCCTTGACTTAACCAAGGTAGACTTTACACAGTCAAAGTGTCCCTCAAGGAACTATGTATCCTGGAGACACGAGGCTGTTGTAAAAGAACAAGTTGAGAAATGGCTAGCAGATGGTGTGATAGAAATTAACTATCAACAAACGCCAGTTAACTTGCCACTGCTAGCAGTAGATCAACATAACTCTGACGGATCGTTTAAGAAAGTCAGAGTATGTTTAGATATGAGTCCAATAAATAAGTTATTGCCGACTCTCAGCTTTCACTTACCTCGTATTAGCGAGCTGCTGCGAAGGATGGAAGGTGCTACAGTGTTTACAACTATAGACCTTACACAAGGATACCATCAAATGCAGGTATATGAACCCCACCGTAAATACTTTAGTTTTACGTGGAAAGGCAAACAATACCGATTCAGAGGTGCACCTTTCGGGCTACACTCTCTACCAGCATTCTTCCAACAAGTCACGGAAGAAATGTTTGCAGACATGCCTAACGTGCAAGTCTATATAGATGACATAGTCTTCTTTTCGAAGACTACAGGCGAACACGCCGCATTAGTCAGACGAGTCCTTAAGAGACTCAATGAGCGAAACTTCAAGATTAACGATACAGCTCTTAGGCTACCATATATCTGGGGGAGGTGATAAGATCGACCCCGGTAAGGTAGAACACCTGTTAGATTGGCGAACACCAACTACAGGAAGAGATGTTAAGAGCATGTGTGGGTTTGTAAACTTCTTTTCAGATGGAGTGCCACACTTTGCTGACTACCTTAGACCTTTTGGACACTTTAGATGTCATAAAGGCAAACTAGGAGACTTGTGGACTAAAGAGTGTGATGACGCATTTAAAGCGCTCAAACACGCAGTCCAACAAGCCCCTGTTGTACAAGGGCCAGTCGATGGCGTGCCGTTTGAAATAGCAACGGACGCATCAGACTTAGCCTTAGGAGGGGTATTATATCAGGTTATAAATAACAAACCTGGATATATACAATTCTTTAGTCGAGCAATGAATGCTTCACAGTTGAATTATCCAACTGTTAAACAAGAGCTATTAGCCATAGTGGCAGCTCTAATACACTTTCGAGATTACTTATACGGAACAGCATTTACGCTGATGTGTGATCAGAAATATCTTCAATATATGAAAGAGATGAAACCCGACTCGCAATTACTGAGTCGCTGGAATGATACAATATCGAAGTTTTGTTTTGATATAAAACATCTGCTAGGTATACATAACCATTTACCGGATATGTTATCACGTTTCGTACCGGACTTTAATAAATCCGTACGTGAGTTACTAGCCACTGACTGGAAGTGTAATCCCAGGTGGTTTGAACTGGCTCAAAAGATATATGGGCCACATACCATAGATATGTTTGCTGCACATCATAATGCACAACTATCGAATTACAGGACTTTAAATCATCCTTTGGGAGACGCCTTTCAAATAGACCTCTCCCAACATAATGCGTGGGCTAATCCACCATGGCAGTTAATTGCCCAGCTATTAAATTATGTTCATATACATAAAGCTACCATCACGTTGTGTTGCCCATTACGGAGTAAAGATCCATGGCGCAATTTCAGCATGATTCAATGCGAGCCAATATATTTAGATAGGGAAGTAGATACTTTCCTATATCAGGGTACCTGAGCCGTTCAGAAGACGCCCTGGAGACATACTATTATATGTCGTATAGGTCCCATTGGATCAACCAAATGGACCCCTTCTGAGACCTTCCTTAACAAGGTCAAAGAATCAGAGATTCCACTCTCTACCCAATTGAACGTTAAGCAGTTCAAAGGCAACACAGCATTTAACGTCTGTGCACAAGAAAGACAATCTACTAATGACATACCTGAGCCGTCCAGAAGACGCCCTGGAGACATACTATTATATGTCGTATAGGTCCCATTGGATCAACCAAATGGACCCCTTCTGAGACCTTCCTTAACAAGGTCAAAGAATCAGAGATTCCACTCTCTACCCAATTGAACGTTAAGAAGTTCAAAGGCAACACAGCATTTAACGTCTGTGCACAAGAAAGACAATCTACTAATGACACTGTTAAGAAGCGTCGGTCTCTAGCTAGGACTCTGTTTAATAACATAAAGTCCAAGCCCGAGGTCTTTCAAATCTTATTTTTAAAGGGATTAATAAAAGACAATCCTGAAGCGTATACACATATAATGCGACTATTTAATAAGTCAGGTATATCTAACGCACATGAGCGCGATTATAACGCTCATGCAAAAACAGGACAGGAGTCTGAAGACACTACAGACTTAGAGACCACGCAAGTGGATTCTCAACACCCTACCTTTATTCTGGAAGAGCAGAATGATGAAAACATTCTTGCTTGGCTGAAGCAACATCATAAGCTGAAGCACCAGAACGTAGTAGAAGCACTTAAAAATGCTAAGCGACATGGGATCGCGCACCCTAAGCTGGCAACTTTAGTTGACAGAGTGTATCAGTCATGCACAGACTGTGATCTCAATCAGATCAAGCGCTATGGTTTCGCACCGCTTAAGAGTGTGACTGAAGGTGTTCCATGGCGCAGGGTCATCATTGATCTGGTTGACCTGCCCACGTCCGAGCACACAGGCGACCGCTACGTATGCCACTTCTTTGATGTGGCGTCACGGTATAACTTGCTCTATCCTTTAAAGGATGTTGCCAAGTCTTTGCTGACCACGGGTGGCTGGGTATTGTGTGCACTGATAACGGTAGTGAGTTCTGCGATGACGTTATGGAATCGCTAGTACTCGTATCAGGCATATGCTATAAAAAGGGTGTACCATATAAACCGTAAACACAAGGCGCGAATGAAACGCGCCATATAAGACTTAAGCTCTTCTTACGTGCTGCATTAACGGATGATGCAGATGATTGGCCGTACCATCTTAAGTGGGTACAAACACAGATGAACGAGTGTGCTGATCCGGTTACAGGAACTACACCCGCACACTATTTTCGTAGCAGATATAGTGAGTTACAAATCCCTTTTAACAAGGACGAACCCGATCACCATGAGTTACCATGGTTAGAGAAGGTCCAACGTATTTATAACGTTGTATATCCTTGTTTACGAGAAATACGCAATATTGCCTTATTAAAAAGGCAAAAGCGTTGGAATAATACCAAGAAGATAGCAGAGTATCAGGTT
>NW_014040183.1:63850-67366 GCF_001186125.1 Sphaeroforma arctica JP610 | reverse complement strand
GCATGTAATTATTTATATTACATAAATATAGGTCGGCATATACGTTTGTGTTTATACTACTATTTATGTATATTTTATCACGAACAATGTAAGGTCAAGCGAGGCTATGCTATTCATAATTTCTAAAACGGTGTTTTGGGACCAGTGCACAACATACTATGATCACCACGACGATAATGCACAACACCTCTGTTTATCAAATCACGCGTAATCAACAAGGTCATATCACCTTAGCGTGCGCACCAATTGGGCCACCTTTCTTCATCTCTAGTGGCCAATGCATCTAGTACCCTCTTGCATCTTTTTTGTGCGAATCCACTTAATAGGAGAATTTTCAAGCAATATTCAATTCACAACCAAACTCTATCAGCTAGTTAAAAATGTGATAAATACGCGCCAATAACTATATCTCAAAGTACTCTCCTCATCAGAGGTGAGTCGTTGGCTATTTATTGAACATTACCTTGTCAATTAGCGCATGTGTGTAATCGGATCAGCTCCCTAAACTGGGTTTATGACCGATTCACAAATATACTCTAATAACCCTAAATCGTATATCTGACCACAACATGCCACATTAGTCTGGCGAGTCCTTCAGAGACTCAACGAACAAAACTTCAAGATTAACGCGAAGAAATGTCACTTCGCCATGAGCAAAATACAGCTCTTAGGCTATCGTGTTTCTGGGGAAGGTATTAAAATCGACCCCGGGTAAGGTGGAACACCTGGTAGATTGGCGAACACCAACTACAGGAAGAGATGTAAACAGCATGTGTGGGTTTGTAATTTTCTTTTCAGATGAGTACCACACTTTGCTGATTATCTTAAACCCTTTGGACACTTAAGATGTCATAAAGGCAAACTAGGAAACTTGTGGACTAAAGAGTGTGATGACGTATTTAAAGCGCTCAAGCACACAGTCCAACAAGCCCCTGTTGTACAAGGACCAGTCGAGGGCGTGCCTTTTGAAATAGCAACGGACGCATCAGATTTAGCACTCGGAGGTGTACTATACCAGGATATAGATAATAAACCTAGGTATATACAATTCTTTAGCCGAGCAATGAATGCATCACAGCTGAATTATCCAACTGTGAAGCAAGAGCTACCAGCCATAGTAGCAACTTTAACACACTTCCGCGATTACTTATACGGAACAGCTTTTACGCTGATGTGTGATCAGAAGTCCCTTCAATATATGAAGAAAATGAAGCCAGACTCCCAATTACTGAGCCGATGGCATGATACAATATCAAAGTTTCATATTGATATCAAACATCTACCAGGGATACATAACCATTTACCGGATATGTTATCACGCTTCGTACCGGACTTTAATAAATCCGTACGTGAGATACTAGCCATTGATTGGAAATGTAACCCCAGGTGGTTTGAACTGGCTCAAAAGTTATTTGGGCTACATACAGTTGACATGTTTGCTGCACATCATAATGCACAACTTAAGAATTACAGGACTTTAATCATCCTTTAGGAGATGCCTTTCAGCTAGACCTCTCCAAACAAAATGCGTGGAATAATCCACCATGGCAGTTAATTGCCCAATTACTAAATTATGTTCAAATACACAAAGCTACCATAACGTTGTGTTGCCCATTACGGAGTAAAGATCCATGGCTCAATAAATTATTAAGCATGATACAATGCAAGCCAATATATTTAGATATGGAAGTAGATACTTTCCTTTATCAGGGTACCCGAGCAGCCCAGAAGACGCCCTGGAGACATACTATAATATGTCGTATAGGTCCCATTGAAACAACCAAATGGACCCCTTCTGAGACATTCCTTAAGAAGGTCAAAGAATCAGAGATTCAACTCTCTACTAAATTGAACGTTAAGCAGTTCAAAGGCAACACAGCACTTGAAGTCTGTGCACAAGAAATACAATCTACTAATGACACTACAGTTGAGAAGCGTCAGTCTCTAGCTAGGACTCTCTTTAATAACATAAAGTCCAAGCCCGAGGTCTTTCAAATCTTATTTTTAAAGGGATTAATAAAAGACAATCCTGAAGCGTATACACATATAATGCGACTATTTAATAAGTCAGGTATATCTAACGCACATGAGCGCGATTATAACGCTCATGCAAAAACAGGACAGGAGTCTGGAAACACTACAGACTTAGAGACCACGCAAGTGGATTCTCAACACCCTACCTTTATTCTGGAGGAGCAGAATGATAAAAACATTCTTGCTTGGCTGACGCAAAACCATAAGCTGAAGCACCAGAACGTAGTAGACGCACATAAAGATGCTAAGCGACATGGGATCGTGCACCCTAAGCTGGCAACTTTAGTTGACAGAGTATATCAGTCATGTACAGACTGTGATCTCAACCAGATTAAGCCCTATGGGTTCGCACCGCTTAAGAGTGTGACAGAAGATGTTCCATGGCGCAGGGTCATCATTGATCTGGTTGACCTGCCCACGTCCGAGCACACAGGCGACCGTTACGTATGCCACTTCTTTGATGTGGCGTCACGGTATAACTTGCTCTATCCTTTAAAGGATGTTGCCAAGTCATTGCTGACCACGGGTGGCTGGGTATTATGTGCACTGATAACGGTAGTGAGTTCTGCGATGACGTTATGGGATCGCTAGTACTCGTATCAGGCATATGCTATAAAAAGGGTGTACCATATAAACCGTAAACACAAGGCGCGAATGAAACGCGCCATATAAGACTTAAGCTCTTCTTACGTGCTGCATTAACGGATGATGCAGATGATTGGCCGTACCATCTTAAGTGGGTACAAACACAGATGAACGAGTGTGCTGATCCGGTTACAGGAACTACACCCGCACACTATTTTCGTAGCAGATATAGTGAGTTACAAATCCCTTTTAACAAGGACGAACCCGATCACCATGAGTTACCATGGTTAGAGAAGGTCCAACGTATTTATAACGTTGTATATCCTTGTTTGCGAGAAATACGCAATATTGCCTTATTAAAAAGGCAAAATAGATGGAACGCTACCAAAAGATAGCACAGTATCAGGTTGGAGACAGAGTTAACATCCGTCAACGTATTTCCGATGCTACTGTACTAACATCGAAATGGATAGGACCATATATAATTTACGTAGCCGACACTAAAAGTGGAACCTATGAGGTTAATAACCCCGACGGTTCTAGTGCTTTCAATATCGGCACTAGTCGGATTTCGACTACCGAGAAAGACATGACTCTAGTGCCCCTCTTGATCGTTCTGAATCTAAAGACATTATATGGAGAACGGATAAGGGAGGCTATACATACTATCGTACACGCTTTATAGACGGTACAATCGCTGAGTTGACTTCAAATACTTTCGATAATCAAGACTATTTAAAAGCCTTTAATCGAAAATGCCGTAAACGCCTGCATAATTCACAAGCTGAAAAGATATCATGTTTCCATTGTCTGAAGGAAGTTAAAACTTACCCGCCTACAGCATTTATCCCGAGCTTTAATGCTCACCCTTCATATGTGCTTAAGACACTGAAGGGT
>NW_014040183.1:55703-63830 GCF_001186125.1 Sphaeroforma arctica JP610 | reverse complement strand
AACTATATGTTATGCTACTTAATGTTTCGACCCGTTTTTCCTTCTCGCTTTGTAAATCCAAAATCGGCTTGAGTGAGCAACTAGTCTCTCTTGGATTTCAAAGTTGAGTGGGGGCTGTGTAATAGCCGGGCCTCCACATTAGACTCTGTTATAAACGTACTCTTAAGCAGGACGTAAACTATAAACGTACTCTTAATAGTACGAGAAACATGTTTCCTAAAAAAGGGTTTTAACAGTTTTTATTAATTAAATACCTTTTCCATTTTTACATATCAGATACAAGGGATAAGGCCATTAAAAGGCCAGATTAAAATGCAAATGATATGATTTGGACTAGTTCTATTAATAGAACTATGTTAACTTTCAAATCTATTTATATCTGAATACTTCGGTAGCGAGATGGCTCAACCGAATATAGGTTTCTAGGGACTATTAACGTTACTTAGTTTAGCCTCCGTTCAGCCAACCAGATGTGCCAGTCTGATGGAGGCTAAGTCGGTAATTCTTGATAAGTAGCAAGTTATTGATTAATGCAATAACTATGGACATCAAGAGTATTTTTTCTTTTCTTTTCTAAAGATAGGATTTTATGAGTCTCTCGGATTCGCCCCAGCGAAACATACCATAGTTTCTATTAGAGCGACAACGAAACACTAAATAAAATACCTTCGGCGAAAACAGTACTGAGAGGATTATATATAGGCAATGTCTCAGCCTCACAATCCCTCAGAGTATTGTAGAAGTCGGTCTCCTCTAGGCTGACTATACGATATCAATACGTTTACGTTACTAAGACAATACGCTAATACGTTAAAATGCAAAATGTTAAATAAGTTTAGCTTCAGCCCTTGGTAATGAGCAAAAGATTAGGGGATTTTAGACTGAGACAATTGTCTATATGCTCCGTTCTAATCACCCACTACTTCGGTCTAGATTTATTTCTATTTTAGTTACTAAGACCAGATATCATTTTATTGGACGCATAGTTTACATTTCACGCCTCGAAACAATCACCTAATCAAACTAACTAATAAAATACCTCTAAGTCCAACTTAAGAAAAGAAAATGAAAATGAAAACACCAAGCTGGTGCAGTATACATCTGCACCTAAACCCCATCACTTGGTACCTTGCTCCCCATCCCATTTAAGGCATAGACGGGCACATCTAGTTGGCTGGCTAGGAGGAATCAAAACCATGTTGTCCTAAATTCTAACAACTCTGATCCTGTCCTTTTCTCAGTGGATTATCTTGCTCTGAGATCATTATCGAATTATACCATAGGTTTGTACCAACAACCATTTCATGTCTGAGACCCTCTCTCATGGTACTCCCATCAATTAAAGATTCCCAAAGTGTCATTTTCAGGTGTCAGATTGGTGTCGTTCCTATATTATGTACAATTATAATTTCAGTGGAAAAACCAATCTATATTGGAAAGCCAGCTAATTGTCCACATTAGAGTCCCATACAAGTATAAAAGTTAATCGTTAAAACTGGTTTAAGATACGTTAACTATGTAACTACTATTAGGAACCCGCTATTTTTACATAGCCCCCGATGGGACGTTTCTTAATGACTTTTGGAGGTACGTACGTTCCATGCTGTTTAAAGCTGAGAATGTATGATGTCTGTGGATAGATCTTAACCACTTCGGGTCGCTTATTCGAGGGTAAGATTGTTTCTGCATCAGCCTTATTTTTGTGTAAGCGTTTGCGAAACTTCTTATTAAAAGCTTTTAGTACATCCGGATCATCAAATGCTGATGGTGGAAGATCATACTGTGCTCCATCGGCGAACTCCGTAGTGTAATATGTCATATCTTCATGTTTGTACTTCCCTAGAATCTTCTTAAAATCGTAAGACATAAGAGGTGTAGTAGCTTCACGTGTGCGACGAAGGATGATCTCTGACGTAGGGATTCGTTGTGACCCGATTTTTAAGGCACTAGAGCCGTCAACGTTGTTAACTTCATACGTTCCGCTTTTCTTATCGGCCACAGAGATCATAAATGGTCCAATATATTTAGCCGTAAGCACAGTTGTATCGGAGTTGCGAGCCACAATGTTGACTATATCGCCTACCTCAAACTCGACTATTTTATTGGCATCATTTCATCGCTTTTGTCTCTTCTTGAGAGCGATGTCCTTCATCTCCCTTAAGCAAGGATAGACCACATCTCTGGTCCGATGCATCTTCTCTAACCATGGTAACATATGATCATCTTGAGACTCCTTGTTGAAGGGGATCTGTAATTCACTCTAACGGCCCCAAAAACAGTGAGCGGGGGTTGTACCAGTGACTGAATCAGGGGATTTGTTCATCTGTGTCTGTACCCAATTGATTGAGTACGACCACATGTCAACATCATCAAGTAATGCTCCTCGCATGAACTCCTTCATCTTTCTGAGTCGTACCTCGTTCGCACCTTGTGTCTGAGGCTTGTAAGGTACACTCATATTATAGCATGATCTCGTAACGAGTAACGGTGTCGTCATGACATCTCCTGTAAACTCACTACCGTTGACGGAACATACTATAGCTGGCCAGCCTAAATATGCGAAGCACTTATAAATGCACTCAGCCACAGTTTGTGTCGATTTATCTTTCAGCGGATACAATACAATATATCTTGATGCGACATCAAACACGTGACAGACATATTTATCCTTCATGTGTTCGGACGTGGGTAGCTCAACCAAATCAATGATAACCCGGTGCCACGGCTCGTCTTCTGATACGCTGCGTAAAGGTGCGTATCCGTAGCGCTTGATCCGGTTAACTTCGCAGTTGTTACATTCGTGATACACTTGAGAGATATCTTGCTTGATGTTGGGGTGTACGATTCCGTACCTCTTGCAATCTTTCTCAGTTCTAACCTTATCCATGTGCTTAAGAGCATGATTTTGTCTTAACCACTTCAGAATCGCCTCCAGTGATTTACTTGTTACACTGAAATCAGGAGATGAGGATTCCACCGCGTCATCACCTGGACTCGAAGACTCGTCTTGTCCAATCTCGCCTAAAGCTTCTACATCGTGAATCCGACTAATGTTTGATCTATCCATTAGTTGAGTCACATCATCAATTACCTCGGGAAAGTCATTCATCAATTGCTTAAGCAATCGAGTTTCTGCTTGGTATGCAGTTTCCCTGTCAGACCGTATCTTGTTGTAGAATGCTTTCGCTAGTGTTGCGCTCCTCTTTGATTCCTTTGAATTTGGCTTTATCTCGGTAATACATACTGCAGGTGCTTGTGTTGTCCCAGTCTCTGATTGAGACTTAGGATTCAAGAGTGGAATCTTGGATTCCTCAACCTTCTGTTTGAAAGTCTCGGATGGTGTCCACTTGGTTGTTCCAACTGGACCTATTCGACATATAATAGTATGTCGCCCAGGCGTCTTTTGGACTGCACGGGTACCCTGGTAGAGAAAGTATCTACCTTTCTATCCACATAGATCAGCTCACATTGTATCATTGAGATCAACTGTGGTAGCCATTTATCTGAGTGTCTTAGGGGACAACACAACGTGATGGTAGCATCTTGAACATGTACATAATTTAGCAACTGTGGTATTAATTGCCATGGAGAATTTGCCCAGGCATTCTTGTGAGACAAGTCTATCTGGAATCCGTCTCCTTCCGGATGTTCCAGTGTCCGGTACCTCGGCAGTTGCGCATTATGATGATCGGCAAACATATCTATGGTATGTGGTCCATATATGTTGTCAGCGATCTTAAACCACCTAGGATTGGCCATCCAATCTGTAGCTAGTAACTCCCTAACCATCTTGTTAAAGTCTGGTACGAAGCGAGGCAACAAGTCGGGTAAGTGATTGTGAATACCCGGTATGTGTGTTATGCCGAAAGAAAATTTTGCGATCGTGTCGTGCCACCGACTGACTAACTGTGACTTAGGTTTCATGTCCTTTAGGTGTTGCAATGACTTCTGATCACATAGTACGTTAAAGTGTGTGCCATATAGATAGTCGCTAAAATGAGTGAGTGCAGTAACAATAGCCAAAAGCTCTTATTGCACGGTTGGGTAATTGATCTGAGACGAATTCATAGCCCTGCTAAAGAACTGTACATATCTTGGTTTCCCATCAATCATCTGATACAGAACGCCGCCGAGTGCCATGTCGGATGCGTCTGTTGCTGCCATGAATGGAATACCATCCTTTGATGGCTGGACTACTGGTGCCTGTTGAACCACTGTTTTGAGCTGCTTAAATGCGTCATCAAAGTCTTTGGTCCACAGTGCGTCTAGTTTGCCTTTATGACATCTCAAATGGTGTGGTACTCCGTCAGACAAAAAGTTGACGAATCCGCACATGCTGTTGACATCCTTACCCGTGGTAGGAGTTCTTTAGTCTAGCAAGTGGTCGACCTTCCCGGGATCGATCATGATTCCATCCCCGGATACTCGGTAACCCAACAGCTGAATCTCGTTAACACCGATGTGACATTTCTTACTGTTGACCTTAAAGTTGATCTTGTTGAGTCTGTCTAGAACCTCTCGCACAACCCTTTCGTGCGCCCCTTTGGTTTTGGTGAATACCACAATGTCATCAATGTATACTTGTACATTGTCCATGTCCCTAAACAAGTCTTACATAATTTGCTGAAAGAACGCAGGTAATATGTGTAACCCAAAGGGGGCACCTTTGAACGAATATTGCTGACCCTCCCAGGTAAAGGTGAAATACTTGCGGTATGGTTTGTAGATCTTTATCTGGTGGTAGCCCTGCTCCAGGTCGATAGTGAAGAATATCTCAGCTCCCTCCATGCGCCTGAGTAGTTCGTTTATCCTTGTAAAGTGAAAATTGTGTGTCGGTAGCAAAGCGTTAATTGGGCTTATATCCAAACACACCCGAACTTTCTTCAGCGTCCAGTCAGAGTTGAATTGGTCGACGGCTAAAAGCGCTAGGTTGACGGGAGTAGGCTCGTAGTTGACTGCGATCACTCCGTCATCTAACCATGCTTTAACCTGTTCTCGTACGACCTGCTCATGATGCCATGCAACATAGTTACGTGTAGGACACTTCAGCTTCGAGAAATCTACTCTCGTCAGGTCTAAACTAACGTATCCGTTATTGAATTTGAACTTAGCCCAGTCAGTGATCTGAATCTTGTCGTTCTCGAAAATCACGTCCTTGAGTTTCTCTGTGAAGTGAGGGATCATCTCCTTCACAGTCTTCGAAGGTTTATATACCGGTTTCAACAAGTTGCCGTCCGACTGATCCTTCTGTGGTTCAATATTAGTAGGTAAGCCTGTAATTGTGATACCTAATGACAATAAATCACTCATACCTACTATGAGATCATAGTCTGGTGAAGTGTTACATATGACTGCCGTAGTAACTATAGTACGTTGGTCTGTCAATGTAAACCTAAGATCGATTGCCATTTCTCTGCAAGTGATCTCTCTTTCATCAGCCAGTTTCAACATAGTTGGCTCTGACTTACGAGTTACGTCTGTCATTTTACAGAATCTAGAGGACATACATGAAATTTGCGAGCCCGGATCCAACAAAGCTTTTATTTCATGTCCGTTAACTCATATATCTAGGATTACACGCTCGTCTTGAGGTGCGATCTTTTGTCTTAGTGACAAGCCGGTATGTTTGTCACTCAACTTCAACCTTTGGTTGCACCTTGCATGTGTGCGTGTGGTAACCTCCAGTCCCGGTACAGTCGGCACACTTCTCGATAAAGTGCTTCCACTTTTCTGCGTGCCTTCCATTCCATCTGCCATTCGGCTCATGTTGGGTCCTTCGCCAATTGTAATCAGTCTCACTACAGTTCTTGACCTCCCTATGCCTGGGCTTAGGGTTGTCTACCGGCGGTTCATTTCTGTTGGTCTGGTTCTCCTTAGGGATGACATTGTTCTTGTGGCCTTCAGAACCATTTGTATTCTTGTTCTTATTGCCACCCTTGTCACCCCCTTTGTTCACCTTCTGACCTCCATTAGTAGACTGAGAGTCTCGACCATTGCCTGATCCCCCGGTGAGATTGCCGCCGACCTTCTTCTGAGCATTAGTGACTTTTACCACGGAACTAGGGCGTTTGGTAAGCGTCTGATCCGCTCTGGAGTAAAATTCAGCCCAGGTTAAGTCCGCTAGCTTCATTATGCCGTAGATAGGTCTTTCAATGAAGATATCTCGTACCTTGTCCGGGTAAGATTGATGCATATCAGCGTACAGAATCTCTTGATCTCTCCTATGTAGGTTTGACCAAAAGATTGTCTGCACCCATAGTACACACATGGATAGTTTGTCAGGTGACATCTCCTGAGTCTGTGCCCGTGACATGTGTGTGTCCAACTCTAATAAGTAGTGGGACACCGGCGTTCCTTCTTCCGGTGGTATCATGATCGATACAAGCAATTCCGGTCGAGGGTCCGTCGACAATAAGTGGACGATCATCTCACTCTGCTCTTTCCACGTTTTCAGCTTAGTGATCGCTTGTTTTGCCTTCTCTAACTTGCTGTACTTGTAAGAGGACGGCTTAAAGCTCTGCTGTGCTGCTTCGAACCATAGGTTTTTCCGTAGATTGGCTGTAATCATAATCTGTCCAAACTCTTTCAAAGAAATAGATAACAACACCAGACTGCGAGTATCGATTGAATCCTTCCGGTCCTTTCGATCAGATCTGTATGTCGTTGGTAGTTTACCTATGTCCCTTACAAACTTCTCGCTTTCCACAGCCTTCTCGGTCTAAATCACTCTTAATTCTGAACCAATCTTAATCTGGAAGTGCGTAGCCATTGTCATATAAAGACTAGCGGCATCAATCCTACCTAGATCCATCGCCTCGAGTGAAACAGCCTCAGCCTTGTTCATTTGAACAGTGAATTCAGCAATTTTTAGATCACTACTAGAGTGATCTGATCCCTTCTTTTCCAACTGCGTCTGACCATGCAGTCTGTTGTCTGCCTCATCCTTTGATCCATCGACCAGTTTAATGTGAATGAACGCTTCTGATGGGACAGCTTCTTTTGTCGTCGTTGGGATAGTCGCTGAGGGCGAGCTGTCTCCCGATGAAGATAAAGATTTTCTAGCTTCTACCTGATCAGGGTTTAGGCTCTTCGGTCGGGTTGTCCTTCGGAAATACCTCGGGGGCATTCTGTGGATTTCCTTCCGGTGGTAGATTTAGCTTAGGCTCCTGTTCAGATGCCATTCGCGACATTGCTGTTGCGTCCAATTTAGGAGAAGATTGAGCTTCGGATGATGAAGATCGGATCCTGTTTGCCTCTCCATTGTCTGACAACATCTCAAACGCCAATATGGCTTGATAGAGTGCCAAATGGTTTGATATCAAGTCGGGAATGTCTTTCCTAGTTCCGAATACCTTCAGTAGTATCTTTTGAAACCGACGGAAAAGTTTGCGTGCCTGCCTACCTTCGTCAATTTTCATTGCTACTAGTCGTTTTTAGTATTTAGAATGTCTAAACAAATCGAGCCCAAAATTTCTTACCGCTGCATTCATTACATACCTCGGTGAGATTGTACCATCCGGGTTAGTCTTCATTACATTCGAAAAGTACGTTCCATGAGTGTTTCGAAACACCCATGCCCGGTTGGCCAGCTGACGGATCAACTCTCGCTGACCCTCCTCCTGGATATCAATCCGAGTCTGATATGGATGGCCCAGATCAAAGTTCTGTCGTCAAGCCGGTCGGAGTGGTGTTTTGGGTAATCGCAGGAATTGTGAATCCAACCTGGTGTCCGAATCGTCGTCCTGATGGTGAAGTGTATGATCCACATCATCCGGACCTATATCTACGAAACGCAGTTGTTCCTCTGTTACGTTGATTTGGGGTTGAACCAACAGTGCTTGTGCTATTGACACATCCTCCGAGTCATCCTCCCCTGATTCACCATAACCTTGATCCTTTGCCGCGGCTTGCTTTTTCTTCCGCTGCTTAGTAGGTCTCAATTCATGTACCATTGGTTGGTAGTTCTTCAGGAAGGTTCTCCTATCTCTTGCTATCATATGATAAGTAGGATCTTGCCTATGTGCTGCGCGCGTGTCCACTGGCGGGGATGATACATCCGATTCCAGTGCATGTCGCACTTCCTCTGAAGTTGAATTTTCCGAGGATTGCGTTTTCTCGGCATTTCCC
>NW_014040183.1:39468-45083 GCF_001186125.1 Sphaeroforma arctica JP610 | reverse complement strand
ACTCCTCTTTTACTCTTCTTACCCGTGATGTCCTTGTCATGTGCTGTTGCGGTTGTTGGAATATGCTTCTTGATCTAAGAACGATTGCTCGTTATTGCACTCCTACACTAAGCTGCCGTCAACCACACCTTCTGTGCATACTGTTGATCCTCTCCGTTGACCTGATTTATCTGGAAGTTCTAGTGATTTGAGTGTGTTCTCATATCATTTTCACAATTTAACCTTGTATTTACTTGCATCGTTCGTGTTATGTGCGCCCCCACCCTTATATGCTCCTAATAACTCACAGGTGCTTACTTGTGTCTCTGTATGCTTCCTAATATCCCATTCTGAAAATCTTTGTAAAATAATCTAGTATGCCGCTGATTCATTGCGTCATCGTACTAACCGAGTCGGTACTAACCATGTACATCTCCCATCTCTACTACACTACTGTGGATCCTAAAGAACTTTCTTCTAACAACTTCTTAAATACAATTTAAGCTCATTAGCTTGCAATTCGATTTGTACCTGTCTCACACTGAAAACAACCTTCCTACCTGTACTCACACATGTCTACTTATCTGTGGATTCTGACTGATTGTCTGATTTCGTCATTTGATCGTCGTGAGACTTTCCTTGTTGACCCTGGTTAATGTTCTGCTTGATTGGAATGTTCGCTCTTCGGGTTCACTCGTATTAGTAGATTCTTTCTTCATCCTCGTCGTCAACACGTCGTTAAACCAACGATCGGATAATCTAAATCGTTCATTTTGATGCGACATTCTCCGTTCGCATTGTCTTTTCAATTGTTATACTTATAACAAAAAAATATGTGCCAGCTACTGACTAATTCATATTCTGTAGCTTTCTCTGTAATTACTAATAAACTAACAACTTCTATGGTAAGTTAAAAATGTAGTAAGTATACGCGAGATAACTGTATCTCAACGTTCTCCCTCCTCAGGGAGGGGGACGTTGTTCATTTATTAGTAATTATAAACAGTAATCCTAAAATGACTGACTCTTAAATGAGTCATTAGTCATGTGCTGTAAAACCAGCAAAACCCTAAAACCCAGTTTATCAGATTATTCTGATAAACTGTAAAACTTGTAATAAACCTAAAATAATCAAATAAATATAAGTACTTGTATTCTGACCACAGTTGTATTTTACTAGGTGTAATGCTTACGACTGTATCTCCTTGGTATTGTGCATTATCGTGCCGGTTCTCTAGGGTTGAGTATATTTCCTTGTTCGAAAACTACTTAAAATCCCCAACATTGATGCATTAATCAATGTGACACTTTTCTTACTTCTGCACTCACTGAGACACTCCTTGGTACACAACTTTTTCACACTCCAATAATTGTTCAGCCTACTTCTGGAAACACTTGAAACACTTTTCTCTTTTCCTCAGACGCTGTGCTGCGGTCATATTCTTCTTTCTCCTGCTCCTTTGAGTTCCAAGGTGTCCTCTTGTCCTACCGTTGAAGACCTTTTCTTTTTTCAGGATCTACTTGCTTCTCTTTGGCTTCTTTCTTTTAATAATAAAGTCTTTTTTGCTTTTTAGAAGTTCTTTATGTCAGGGGTGTCTTCTGTTTCTTCTCTTGAACCTATTCTCTTATGCTAGAATTCTGGTTGACTTATCTAGGTAAGGATATTGTTAAACATGTAGAGTATGGATAGTAGCTGGAAGATACGAGGCAAGAGAATACAATAGACCAGTACAGTTATCTCAGCTAGGAAAAGTTCCTAGTCTGAGAGAACTGAACTGAGACTTTATTTGTGTTTTCACTAGCCTCAGATTTACTTGAGTGTTTCTCTCACACACGGGAGTCCCGGTATAGTTTACCAGTTCTACCGCTAATATTTATGATCGCTCTAATATCAGAAATATTCCAATCCTAATTCCAAAACTCAGTATTTGATTAATATGGGATTTGGGATTTGGATTGGCTTTTTGATAATCTGGTCCCTAGATGCTACAACCAGCCTCAGCCCTTGTTGTCTGTGATGATGGCTGTTTGTTAAACTAATCCTGTTGACTTATCATCTATAAGAATATAGTAAAAAAATATAAAATATGGAGAGTAGCTGAAAGCTACGAGTTAAATGATACAATAGACCTCTTCTCAAGTACGGTTTTGTCAGCTAGGAAAAGACATCAGTATGAGAGAACCGAACTGAGTCTTCATTTGTGTTTACCAATTCACTAGGCTCGGGGTGCTACTTGAGTTTTTCTCTCACACGTGGGGCCCCGGTATACTGGCAGCCACCTTCACTTAACAACGTAGCAGTTACGAAATCGGAATGGTCGCGCAAGCTCAAGCACTTGGTTAAGGCTGAACAGGTTTGGATCTCAAACTATACTCCGGCCACTCCTTGCGCATCAGTGGGTTATTACCCTCGAAAAAAATCTGGATTATCTGACCGCGAGATGAAGATCATTATGTAATAGCCGGGCCTCCACATTAGATTCTATGTTATAAACGTACTCTTAACCAGTACGTATACTAAAAACGTACTCTTAATAGTACAAGGAATTTATGTTTCCTAAACGGGGGTTAAAGGTTTTATTAATTAATACCTTTTCCATTTTACATATCAGATATTTGGACAAGGCCATTAAAAGGTCCCAGTAAATACCAAACATAAGAGTTGGTCTACTTCTATTAATAGAACTATATTTACTTTCCAAATTTATATATATCTGAATACTTCGGTAGCGAGATGGCTCAACCGAATATAGGTTTCTAGGGACTATTAACGTTACCAAGTTTATCCTCCGATCAGCCAACCAGATGTGCCAGTCTGATGAAGGCTAAGTCGGTATTTCTTGATAAGTGGAAAGTTATTGGTTAAGTTAATAACAATAGACATCAAGAGTATTTTCTTTTTCTTTTTACTATTTTTTTTCTAAAGATAGGATTTTATGAGTCTCTCGGATTCGCCCCAACGGAACATACCATAGTTTCTAATAGAGCGACAACGAAACACTAAATAAAATCCCTTCGGCGAAAACAGTACTGAGAGGATTATACATAGGCAATGTTTCAGCCTCATAATCCCTCAGAGTATTGCTGTTTTCACGAGGCAAACCTAACTTTACTAAAGACTCATATCGGTTATTTACTTTGAAATTATCACGATACTTAGATTTTACCTACGCGTTTAATTATTCTAAGGCGTTAATATCGCCTTGAGAGACCGAATCTTTCAAATACCAACTCCCGGATATCGATTACGCACAGATAGCGTGCACATACGTCAAAGCTCTCAACACTGCAAAGGCGTTTAACACGCAAACAACAAGTGTTCTCGCCGAAGGCGTGCGATGATTCCTTTATCACACGGAACTGGTACATCCTGTGCGCACGTACTACATAAACCTCACAGTATAAAAAAAACAACACGATATTTTTTTTTTGGTTTTACGGCGTAGCTGTACAAAAGTTGAAAGCTGCGGGTTTTTGTACTCTTGGCTCCAAAAACTCCCGGGCCTCAGGATAGAAATTAGAGATATCTAGATTAGAAATTACGATTAGAGATAGCAAATAGAAAGCCAAGCGCACGAGGGTGTTGTGGGTTAGCACAGATATATAATAGATATTGGTGGAATACTAGTTAATGTTTTACGTATAAATAACGGCTGTTGAGAACAACCCAAAAATCACATTCTCGCTCACATACTAGTCGATAGTAAAATAAGAAATCAAAAATTGCAAGATATAGAATTGCATTTGATAGTATCTTTTGAAACCATTAAAGAGCATAGGGAACAAATTTATCAAATTGGAGGATTGTAAAAAATGTGTCAAAAGAAGCCGCTGTAAACCCTGATACAATTGCAGCTGAGCCACCGAGTAAAATCAATGGACATACATAAAACAAAATGGGTTTAGCATTGGAGCAGAGAAGGTGAGCGACGAGATAGAACAGAAGGATCGACTTTGCTTTAGCGACTTTCTAGAGAACCAACAAGATTTAGTTGCACAACAACAAAAAGTAGAAGTTTGGCGTGAGCGGTGGAGTGACTTCTGTCCTTTTGTGACGGCGATGCTTAACCATACTCTGCACTCTTTTATAGAAACGATCGAACAGCTAAAGACTATTCTTATCGCAAAGTCATAATAGAGGCACTGAATGATCCAATAACAGTATGTGATAAGGTGTATCTATACTAGAAAGGAAACATTGGCTTTCACCACAGATCACTCAAGTGTGTTTATTGTATCATATTTAGTATTTTGCAGCCTGGAATATACCTTTTTCTAATTTTTGGAAGAGTAGAATGTGTATATTTTATTTAGCGCGAGGTTGTGTGAGGTCAGGTGGTAGATTTATCGTTAGACAAATTTCATGGGTGTATACATGTCTCTGTGTCGCTTTAGCATTGCACATGTTTGCAGTTTATCGTGGCGTACAATTTTGATTGTGAGCATGCCAATGTGTCTGCTTCGCATTACATGAGGCTACAGTTTATGTGGTGTACAATTTTTATATCTAGCAATTATCTGTTTGTTTGTTTGGTATTGCGCGAGTTTACAGTTTGTATGGCGTACAATTTTGATCTCGAGCACGTCTATGTGTCTGTCTAGCATTACGTGAGTTCACAGTTTGTGTGGCATACAATTTTGATCTCAAGTATGTGTCTGTCTGTCTGTCTGGTATTGCGTGATTTTAAACAGCAGTCAGCACAATTCGGGACAGATAACGAGTCGGGACAGAAAACGAGACCATGCACCTGGGGCCTATAAAATGCACCGAATGTCCTATTCTTCTCTACACAAATAAAATATTTTTAAATTTGTGAAGAAGAAAAAATTTCATGTGAAATATTTTGTTTAAGTTCAGAAGAAGGCAATGAATATTCAAAATTGTTGGATACTGGACGAAGTGCAATACAATATATTCAAATATTGACGACCAACACACCACCAGATGCAATTGTACTGTTGATACTATATAATGCTTTCGAGGTTTCTGTGTATTGTTGCCGCATTTGCGTCCGTCGAGGCCATCTCGTTCAAACTCGACCCGGGTACGTACTGTCTTTTTCTCGACCACACATACCAAAGTTGCTTTTTTGAATCGATTATTATGTGCCTGCCACTTGACAAACGCTCTGAACGCATGGGATCAGTTATTGTATCTGAGAGTTTATGTATCATAATTACTTGTTGTAGAATAACTAACGAACAATAATTTGAGGAATTCCATGCAGTACGTCTATTTTCGTGAACATAAGGGTGTCTTGACGCAGGGGTGTTTCAAAGTGTACTCATTCACGAGTTGGTCTGAGTCGATGTCCGTCTGATCACATGTCGATTGTTTCTGTGGTCTGTTAGAATACTTAGTATTATGGATAAACTAAAAGTTGGTAATAGTATCTATGTTATTTCATCAAAATAGTACACCGATGTTTATTTCCATGTAGGCGCAGTTCAGATATACGTATGTTTATAAAGATACCATAGTGCGTATATTGCACGATCTACAAAACGATGTTATATAATTGCTCAAAGAGGTACAATCTATAAATAATATCCCTAAACACACGTACTCTCGCACTAGCCCAGCACACAAACCCACACATACACACACACACACACACACACACACACACACACAC
>NW_014040183.1:23905-38601 GCF_001186125.1 Sphaeroforma arctica JP610 | reverse complement strand
TTGTTTTGATATATTACTGTGTGAAAATGGTGAATTTTATTTATCGATTTCAATGAAGTTTCATCGACAAGTCGCGTACGGAGTTACTCGGTATCCCCTGCTAGTGTTTCAGTTATTATCGATCGCATTGATAAGGTGGATTTGCCAAGCGTCGGAAGCTGCTTATTGGTACAGTGTTGCATGGCTCTCATATGAATGCATTTCAGTGCTGCTCCATATTTATTCAAAAAAAATACTAACAGATTATATTCTCCTCATTCCTTTCTTGTCTAGGGTCCACGAGGTGTCTGCGTCAGGAGTTGACGAATGGAACGTTTGTAAAGGGTGACTTCAAGGCTTCTGTGGTGGAGAAGCAATCCGTACAAATTGAGGTAGCCTTGTAAAATAACGTATTCAAGCAGTTATACATGTCAGCAGGCGTGGCTTGTAGTATTGTCGAAACATATCAATATATCCAGAACGTTCTTCATAAGACAACTCTGGATTCTTTTTTTCATCAGTGTGAATCTAGGATACCCCATTATAGTCGGCATTTTTTGGCCAAATATCTTTGATCAGGTTAAGCCACCCATGCCGTGCATGTCATGTCTATTTGTAAACATCGGCACACCCTGGACCTCTTTTTTGTTTCGTATTGAGCTGTAGTTTTACTCTGATTTAATCCCCAAGCACACTCTGCTGCAAAGAAAGATTCTGTGCACTCATGAGAGAACGAGCTCCGAGGAGAAGCTAATTGTTTCACGATATCATTGTGAGCTACCGAATCATCTCGTGATCTTTTCGCGTACGTCAACGCCCTGATACACAGCCGATTATGGTCAAACCTTGACCATGCCTGTTATAGGTTATTTCAATTCATGAGATCCCAGGCTTATGCGCTTCACTTCTAACGTACAAACGACAAACTCGGTCCTTGTACTGGATATATAGTCGCAATCCCAAAATAATCGATACTGACTCAAAAAATCACAGACCGTTTTCAACAGTGATGGTTGCTGGTTAAGACGAACGCAGATATACACAGAAGGGTCAGGGATTGATAAGTAACGACACCTTCCATATTTTGATGATACAGATCAAGGATGACTACGGTCGTAGTGCGTACACAAAGGAGAATGCCGACAGCGGCAAGATAGCATATGTGGCGGACAATGCAGGTGTCTACGAGACGTGTTTCACGAGCAAGGTAAACGAGTGCCAAAACAACCACTTCAGATATGTATGTGTGTAGATCAATATTTAAACCGGTGCGTGTGACGAGATAGGTAAGTACCAAAGCACGCACCGTCAGATCAATGTGTAAGCTGGCGTATATGGCATAGTGTCTCAGCACTATAGTAGTATATACTTTACATTGCACTGTGTTTATGTGCAGATAGACTGGCTCTGAATTTTCCCCTTGGGGAATGGCCTTTGTTTGTAGTTGTAATTTTGTTTGGTGAAGTCCAGTCTCGTCATCCCAATCACCGGGTTGCGATGTTCTACTGGCATATACTGCGTTGTCGATGACTTGCGATAGTTTTTTACACACAGCCTCTGAAAGTTTTTTCTACGATTGTATTTTTGATTAGACTACATTGAAATTATTTACGCAGAAATGTGATAGTATATCTCATTCGGACCTCAATTATGTTCTTATAATAATGGTTCAAAGTTGTATATGTGCGCACTTTCATCCATGGTTTGGATTTAGCGTTTTTTCTGCCAGCTGCAGATCATCATATATGCCTGGTAGTAGTTGCCATTGGTCATTCTATATTCCAATGAAATCCGTCTAAGTTGCACATGACGGTACACATGCACAACACCCAAAACAGCCAACACCGTATCATCATACATAAACGCGTGCGCAAATAGTTTATCTACATACATACTTAGTCTCCAGCCACCACGATGACACCAATCGACATCATATAACCCACTGGCACAGGTCGACTCTGGCGCTGAGATGAAGATGCACGAGATCACCGTCGACTTGAAGTCCGGTGTGGAGGCCAACGAGTACGACGCAGTCAAAGAGGCCGAGAACTTGGCGCCGCTTGAACTGGCGATCAGGCGCATGGAAGAGCTGGCTGAGAGTATCGCCAAGGATATGGGCAGCATGAAGCAGCGAGAGGCTAACATGCGCAATACCAATGGTAGGTCGTTGTGGGTGTATGTACAAAAAAGGAGCTTGGTATACGGAACACGGGTGACCCGTTGGTACGTGCACGGCTGTGACTGATAAGCGTGCGCTGTAGTTTAAGGTGGTGTCCATGGCATAGAGAGTCTCAAGTTAATACCAATTGAGTGGTTGTGTATCACTTATCCACGCCATCAGTACCTATCATGCTTACAACTACACATAATCGACCACAGCGCGTGCGCCGTGCTTCCAGTGCGATGTCGATGGTTCAAATGCAACTTCATTTCTCTACTAATGTGTCAGAGTATCACCTGATATCACCTCATACCCCTCGGCCCTCCCTGTTGGCTTTACATAAATAGCTTCATTTCACTACTAATGTGTCAGAGTATCACCTGGTATCACCTCATACCCCCCGGCTCTCCCTGTTGGCTTTTCATAATTAGCTTCATTTCACTACTAATGTGTCAGAGTATCACCTGATATCACCTCATACCCCCCGGCCCTCCCTGTTGGCTTTACATAATTACGTGCAAGTCGTGTGCTGTGCTTCAGTATAATTTCCAGGATGTGAAACCTAGTCCATCTCACCACCACTGAAGTGGCAATCTACATTTTCTTACTCATGGCAGCATAATATCTCATGATTTATATTTTCACCCATATTTTTGTTCTTACGGAAATTTAACACAGATGGAAGAGCTTTTTGAACAATACAAGTGCCCACGTGTGATCGGGTCATGTGCTGTCAGCATATAAAGACTCTACTTTCGCTGTGACAGTTATCTACTGGCGCATCACAGTACCAACAATCTCACCAAATGCTCTCTTATTTACTTTGACAGAGTCGACCAACGCGCGCGTATTGTACTTCAGTGTGGTATCCATGATGTGCCTGGTGGGTCTGGCCATCTGGCAGGTATACTACCTGAAGAGCTATTTCAAGTCCAAGAAGCTGATCTAAATATAGGGGTTGGACTTGTGCAATATGAATCGATAGTGCTCCCCATCCCCGCCCGATCCTCGGCCCTGTTTATGCGGGTCGAGCACGCCTATAGGAGACTCATGATATACAATAAAGCACCCGATTTATGTGTATTCAACCGATCGTATAATTCCACTTTACAATTTAAATTAGGACTCGCACCTAATATTCCAGCCGACTTCCCATTCCCAATAAAGAGAAGCTATCCCAAAAAGAGAAGCTGAGCACTGAGGATATTCCCATCCGTAGCCCACCATTTATCTAAATTGGAAGCAGATGCCGAACGATACACACAAGCACAACGACATATACTCGAAATGTGTTGAATTTAGAAAGCTCGAGATGGACAGACAATCTAACTCAAAATACAGCCCTATTCGACTGGTGCGCTTTAAGTGTTTATGTAAGCTGTTTCGTTGCAGATCACTTCGCCTCGAGCAAAACGTTTTCGGGGAGCGTTTAGTGTGCATACAATTGCGTAACCAACCACACGGTCCGGCACGATACATTTTATATTCCCTTCAGCGGTGTCTCTGACCCAATTCCAATGATTAACAGTGCCTAGGATTAAGTATACGCGAGCGTACACGGCCTGAAATCGAAATCATACGTACACGCTATATTCGTATCTCCATGTACAACTCAATCGTGGTGCAAACGCCCTCCGATATCCTCCGTGAGATGCACAGTTCGACCCCACCCACAACCACAGAGAGAGAGTCAGAGAAGGTTTACTAGCTAACCCTACGATAAACCCACTAGCTAGACTACCATATATTCAGGCAGAGTTCTGCGCTCTATAGGGACGTTGGGTAAGTGCGAGGCCAATGCTTCTCCGAACACTATGTAAGACGAGCAGTCCTCGGCACTCTCTGAGGTACCGCAGACGGCATGGTCACATAGACCATATATACCACCAGCGCCCAGCCGCATACGTCGGCAGTTCTAGTGAACGAACACTGATACAACTGCGTGCATACCGTACCCTGTACGTGCCTCTCGCCTATAGGTACTGACTGTACCCAAGCAGATAGGCAGAACGTATAAACAAGACAACCTTCCTGGTGCACAACATACTAGGGCCCATTGGCCCAAAGCCTCTCATCCGGACCTGTGCTACATGTCCGTGGGCATTAGGTCACTATTGAGAGCCCCCCTCCCCACCTTGTACCATTGCTCATTGTAGAGGACAGACTGGAGTGTCCACAGGTGAGGTATAGTGATACACCCAGCCCGCGACTAGGTACCACTCGCACGGTGTGAAGGGTGGCCAGTTGCGAACAAAGTGTGCGTACTGACCTTGTCTGGCTATGCCTGTGATCTCTGTAGCCATCAGCGCAGCGCATGCGGCGCATCACCTAGGTATTGCTTCATGGCCCTTTGTATGTGTACACTGACACGGAGCAGGCGGAACGGCCCCGTATGGTGTCTTGTACCACAAGGTAGTATACTAATACACACGGTAGTATACTGGTACTTCCGCTCGATTGCAAGTACACACACGATGTTCGCAGCACTTGGTTGGATCATCAGGCGCAGCCATAAGGATGTCGAAGAATTCTACGGTGCATGTTGTGCCCACACACTTTAATGAACTCACTCCCATCAAAGCGGTAAGCGTTCCTGTGACCTTACTTGTCGTCCTGAGAATCCTTGACAATCTGCGCCAGCGTCTCGCCATCACACCCAGCTCTCATCAGTCTCACACACAGACCCATTGTTTCCTCGTCCAGTCCGGTGGCCAAGTATTGTGACATCTCCATCAACACTGTGCGGGTTGAGGTTGGCATTGGGAAATGTGAGATGGTACAGGGTATATAGTATGAAAGTATTTCACTACAGCAGATACTGAAAGAATAGCATAGTGCACCAACGAGTGTTCGATTCAGTATGTGAAGTGGCACGTCCAAACAGTGCACAAGTACTATTGCAACATACCAGAACGGACGCACCGATTGGCTCACACTCAGATACGCGGTGAAATATATTGAGTATACATACAAACATACAAACACACGAACACCCACATATATATATCAACATATTACATATACGTATACAAATATATACATACATACATACATACATACATACATACATATATATATATATATATATATATATATGTATATAAATAGAATAAAAACACGCTATAACATTTCTTTGTGTTTTGCGCTGAGCATTCTTAAATTTCGTCTATTTACGGGCACAATATGACTGTTGAAATTATGAACTCTATAGCAGTTAAAGAGGGGAATACACTACAGATACAGCAAAACGATAAACTGTATCTCTGCATTAGCACAGCATCCCGGGAGACATGTAAGCGTGTGCGACCGCTCTCGTGGTTTAACAAGGAATATGTTTTATATGCCTATGACCTCATATTAAACTAAACGACATTGACAAAAACAACCCTATCCTGAATCCTCGAGGCCTCTAGCATCTCAAATCACGTATAAAACCACTAAACTCATTATGTGATCCTGAGCGTTCAGAACAAACTGGTTGTGCTGTACCTTTCAATTCAGTTTCACCGATAGTGCTGAGACTCGAATCTTGCTCGTCGTCATCACCAACGGTTGAGGGGGTTTCTTCAGAAGTCATGTTTATATAATTGTGCAGTGGTTTGGACAGTCAGCCTCAAACAGACGCAATAGTTGAATATTGTTTAATACTTCCACAATGTATTTAACTCTGCTTCCTCAGAGTAACTCTGCTTCCACAAGGGCCTCTGGCGCCCTGCTATGTAAATAGTATTTTTTTTTGTAATGCTGCGCAACGCCGCAAAGTTAAATATATTTTTTACAACTTCCAACCGCCCAAATTCTGAAACCCAACTGAAAACCGGTTTTTTAAGGCCCCAGCATATGTCTTTCCGTTCGCTCGTGTTATTCATCGAATTATAATATGTAGTTTATGAGATCTCTGCGAAATTGGATCCTTGCATAATGATATTCGCTGTTCATATTGCGTGCGCTTCTACCATCTGCGATCCAGTAGATCAAGTGTTATTTTACACTTAACACACCACAACCAGCAGCTCTCATACAGTTGTGGCAAAACATTACGATCAATACAAATTGTCCTACTCCCACCATTCTGATACTCGTTGGGACGCTAACATTTTATGTATTTATCGATCTTTCCAAAAGACTTCTGAGGAAACAAGAGGAAATCCTGTTACATACTCATGACATCTATTGTCCTATTAACTCATATATGAAAGAACTGCTGACCAAAATTTGAACTATTTTTAATGAAAGATTTTGTGTCTTGCCGTTTGCGGGTGGAAGTAAATACGCACCAAAAAGAAGCCTTAGAATCACGAGAGATGGCATAAGCTGGCATTCTTATGTGTTGTCTCATCTGGACTATAATATCCTTCGCGCAAATATTCTCTTTGATAATATGTTGTGGGGTTATACTACGACGAATTATATATATTTCTTCTTCCCACTTAGTATGTAGTTCTAGCTAGAATTAGAATGCCTCTGGGGTGGTTCACCCGATTATCTAGAAGTGTTATGGCCTCTTCTTTCTCACACTTTCAAGACATATCATACAGGTGTTGCCTTTTCCATATGATCTGCGCATGTTCTGGTGCAGCTGAACTTTATGATGCAGTGTTCAACAGCCTATTCAAGTTCCAATCCAAACCGACACTACAATGATGCTGCACCACTAAATAGTGTACACACTTAAAAGTATTGTGGTATAGTAATAACAAACTTATTGCGACATCGATGTTGGCAACATTAGCACTACGGCGACCAATTGTGAAATCGCTATCACGCTAGATATGATCAAATAGGTTAGACAAGTAACCTTAAACCCGCAAGTTTAAAGCTTTGATATTTCGGCCGGTTGCGGCATACAAGCCTGTCAAATATGAAAACCGGCCTGTAGTGTCCGGGATGGAATCAGAGTGAATTAGAGGCAACGCAAGCTAGGATATAATCGATTTGTCAACTTGACAACGAATTTTGTAGAATCTACAATATGTATGATTCGTGTTTCGTTCCCTGCTTTACCTGCAACATGTATATTCGCTTTCTCAGAGAAGAGACATATTGTTTTTTTCCTTATGTTTGGCCAGGTATTGCTTTGCTGCGCTGTTTATTTTAATATAACACTTCCTTACAATACTTGTCTAAGTAGTTATATCAGTTGAAAGATATGTGCCTGATACTCAGTGAAGTACAAAAATATTGTAAATAGATGTATATCGCTACAATACAGTTGTATATAGCAGTATATATTTACTATTCTCACAGGGTTCAACCTAAGACTAGCTGCACCATCCAAGGAACCAAGCTAGTAGTACCATTTCTTCCTTGCAATGCTATGTAAAGGTATAAATTTGGCAAATCTACTTAGGAGTTCGCGGGAAAGATTGTTGCCATACATCCTCCGGAGTACTGACCACACGTTCCCCGAGTTGCGTACGAGCTAGGTCTAAGGCATGTTGGACCATTGTCGCTGAAGCCTATCGGGCATCGATCCCGTGTGCACGTGCATACGGCTGATCGGTACCAGCCCGAATTGCACGAGCGACCAAACACTTGACTGTATAAATCACAATTGGTATCGACCGGCTTCCCGACTACTTTCAGTGAGAAAACACAATCCAATCGATTGGCTGATTCCTGGGCATACGAAGGGCAGTCCTGATAACACTGCGTGTTCAGACCTACGGAGAAGCCATTCGGACAAGGTTGCGATCTTCGAGACACTGCGGCAGCTATGACCGACACCGCTTGAAGGACCGACACCAATGCTATCAGAAGGATTGGTTTGCACATTTTTTAGTCTATGTCGTGGGTTGTGTGTTGGTGATTGTGACCTTAATTTTGAACTCTTTAGTTTATTCACACTCGGTTTTGTACGTATTCGCCTGTTTTAACCCTCATCGTACCGGTCATATATCCTAGTAGTTGATTTACCCGGATCTGTAACTATGAGCTCACTCTTAACATTCAACGAATCGTGTCATTTTCGAAACTCGGGAGCCTGTTTGTACAGTAATCGATCGAAAGCATGTGACATTCTTCAAATAGTAAACACAGCTTCGATAACAAATCGATTCAATGTTTTTATATTTAAAACTGAGTGACAGACAACTATTTGTCAAAAGACAAACAAACACATTGTACATATGTATCAGCATGTATGTGAGTACATATGTGAACATATTCATAGCATAAATAAATTGAAGGGTGTCGATTACTGCCGATTGGGTAGGTGGCAAAATATAATTATTTAAATGTGTAGAACGAAACAAAAAATAGCGCACAGTTTTTTTGGGGGTTTTTTTTGGATATATTTATTGCTCTGTATGGACGGTTTTCGGTGAGGCACGGTGAGAGTAGAGACAGAGAGCGAAACTAAAACATGTAGATCAAATCAAATTCCGATCTACTCAGAGTTTCAAGTTTATCATCAGGCGACAGATAAACAAGCTGTAGGTACCATATAGATACATCTGTTCACAAGCATAATATTTATAAAACTTCTTGAAAATAAAAAAATAAAAAAATGGAACCTAAATATGCTATCATTGCTATGTAAATAGTATAGAGTAGCATAGTATTACCCTCTCTAGAAGCAGAAATAAGAAATGAAGATTGTCCAAGATGGCCAGCCAAGAGTATAGTGAACAAATTTGAGCCTCTGTAAAATTACAAGACAAGCTAATTTTTGAGAGAGGACGTTATACTGACCACATAGGGATGATAGAGATACGCTATATCGCTGGATAGTTGTGGAAAGTTGATCACAGACAAATTTATTGAGTGGATTTGTATAAATTTGTATCCGCTAAAAATAGAGGGTTCAAAATCAACTTCAATTCATCACAAGTCAAAGAACATCGAAACATGAGCGTAATTTGCATTTCGACTCTGCAAGCAATGTCAGGCATGGCTCTGTCTACTGCAAACATCCCGGGATCGCGACAATGCCCTGACGGCTTCACAGTAGGTCGGACACGCTGTGTGTCCAGGACTGTCCATCGTACTCCCGAGTCTCAGCAAGTAACTTAGGCTGTACTTTCGGGTTGAAAGTGGTCGGTAAGCCAGCCCACACCAATTGTGATCTCTTCAGTGAAGTTTTTGGCCGCTCGTGTGATCCAGGTTGGTATCGCTCAGCTGTTTGTACCTGTACGCGTGATGGATGTCCGGGAGGCTTTAACGACAATGGACCAACATGCCTAAGACCTGATTCATATGCCATCCGGGCGACGTGTAGCCAGTACTCACAAGACTGTGTACCGACTGTCTTTCCAGAAGACTATTGAGGAGACAGAATAGCGCCAGAAGTACTTTGGAAAAAATAAATAAGTAAATGAATATGCGCTTGGAATCGGCATTCACATACGCACCTTTCTTAGACATGCTGTATCGGGTCCAGAAATGTGAATGGCTGTAATCCATCGAGATGATCTGCACAATATACACTAGCGGAAAAAAATGCATGGTTGTCCGTTGGCATATACCATATAATATATACTATTTTCGAGCACAGTGACTGTTTAGCATTTTTAATATGTACCTCAAGAAACAACATTATAAAATATCCCGGTGGACAGAATACTGAACATCGATAGCACTGAAGGGTGAAGTGACTGCAGTTACAGTTATAATGAGCACTCTTTCCCATATGCGGACGCATGCGAAGGTACAAGTATATCCGAGAACTTCGCGCAGATGACCACCACCTGAGCCGGAAATGAAAACTCTTTCGTGTTATTCTGGACAAATGCTTCAAGTATATTTCAGCCCCGTTGTGACACAAAATGAGCTCTTCCGCACAAACTGAATAAACGGAAAAGTGAGCCAAGCAAGGAGTGGCTGTCTAGAGTGCGTCCTATTATGTCGACATGTATTGCAACTAAGTAAGTGAGATAGCCCCGTCCCGTTACCTTCTATTCGGCCAAGCGAAGGTGAACTAAAAAACACTAGAAATTCATGACATGACGTGCTAGTTTGTCGCAGAGCGGAGATATCGACAGCATTCACCTGTCTGTCGCGAGAACGAAAAATTCGAACGCCATTTCCCATGGTGCCATGAGTTAACGCTGCCTCCTTTATACTGTTTTATATACTTTATTTATGATTTTAAGTTTAAACATATAAGAAACCCTTCCATGCTGATTTGCATATACGTATCATTAATTGTTACAACGCGCGGGGATGGCACTCGCATCCGCAACTGTTGTATTTCGTGTTAGGGGTCGTCCGTTGGATACAAATTATATAACTCACGACTACCCGTCCTGTTGTATGCCAGACATCGTTGTCAGATTCAGGCTCCAGATTCATCTTTCGTTCCAAATCGAACGCTCAATTAAGTGCGTTAACGTTGATTTAAGGCTGTCGCTTTGATTCGTTCACTATTCGTTAAATTGTTTGGTGCACCTGCGGGACTTGCTACAGCGCAGGAGTTACACTTTCGTAAGCACGTAGCACAATCCCTGCCGGCAATAACAGGCCATTGGTATCCAGATAATGCGATCAAGAGTGATAGTGTAGTGATGCTACCCGGGCAAACAGAAAGAACATCAGCGGATTCAATCAGTGATGTGGGTGTACTCAAGTAGATTGGCCCATCGGACCTGCATTTGTCCGAAGTGCATATACCCGGTGCACACTCTTGGGCCACCGTACAGTGTGTACCATAGAAATGACCTGGACACGGCAACGGGACACAGGCCTGCCCTTCAGGGTGGTCATAGTCGGATCACCACCAGCCCGAATAGACCAACTGAAGATTCATTCACATCCCAAACCAAACATATTGCATATCCAGATTCTTGCGCTTATGAAGAGTTTTCTTCTTCGTACATAGTACCGTTCACATAGGGTATACTGCTTGCCTGCCTGCATGATACCAAGTCTCGAGTACAGCCTCAACGGGGTCTCGGTGCCCCTCCGACTCCCTATTTTGGCTTGAAATCGGTGTATCTACCCGTTCTTTCGCAAAAACAGAATATAGTTCAAGTTCGGATAGTCAACACACACAACTGAGCGTGAGTCACATTCCGAATGAAGCCATAGCCCTCTACTCGAATAGCTCTCGATCGACTCTAAGATACTTTTAATGCAGACACTCCCCTCAGTACATCTCAATGGCCTCCATATCACTGTCTCGCAGCTCCACCTCTTCTCCGTTGTCCGAGTCTTCGTCGTACCTCTCGTCTGTGTCCACACGCGCATACGCCAGATTGCCCGTCCCACGTGTGTCACTCCCAGCGCCACCAGCAACGACGCCACCATGGCGTGTGAACATGCTTGTCACACGATGCTTTAGCTTCGCGAACATGCCTACGTTGTGTGTGTTGCTGTCGTCTACAGAGTTTTGTAGGCGAGTTAGGCGCACATCGATGTTGGTTCGCTTGCTGGGCATGCCCGTGGGCTTACGATACCTGGGTGGGTGTTGGCGGATAGGCGCGAGTGGTGAGTGGGTGAATGCGAAACCAGAAAACAGTGTATGTGTGTCAATGGAGTGGGCAGCTGAGTGGGTGTTGGCGGACAGGTGCTAGTGGTGAGTGGGTGAATGCGAGACCAGATAAAGAGGGCATGCGTGTCAATGGAGTGGGCAGCTGAGTGGGTGTTGGCGAATAGGCGCGAGTGGTGAGAGGGCGAAAGCGAGACCAGATAAAGAGTGTATGTGTGTCAATGGAGTGGGCAGGCGTGCGGATGACACACGCGGGAGGGTTGACTATACCTGCGCGCGAAGGACATGACAAGTTGCTAAACCGTGTGGACTCGGAGAATGTGAATGTAGAACATGCCATATGCGGCTGACACGCCTACTTTGTCCATGCGCATACTCGTGCATGGGTCATCTATTAATTTGTATATACAATGCCACTCATCTCCCCCCGGCTCATAGAGGCCACACCCCCACTGAATTCTGCACAGTTTGACTTTGTGGGACTCCCGGATGAGCGCACAGGGACACAGACAAAAATATAAATAAGTAAATAAACACATAAAAAATAAATAAATAAATAAACACACATAAAATACAAATAAAAAAATAAATAAACGCACATAAAATATATGTAAATACATAGACACACATAAAATGCAATAAATAAATAAATAAACACACATAAAATACAAATAAATAAATAAATAAACACACATAAAATACAAATAAAAATAAATAAACGCACATAAAATATATGTAAATAAATAGACACACATAAAATGCAATAAAAAATAAATAAACACACATAAAATACAAATAAATAAATAAATAAACACACATAAAATACAAATAAATAAATAAATAAACACACATAAAATACAAATAGATAAACACACATAAAATATAATAAATAAATAAACAAACACACATAAAATGCAAATAAATAAATAAATAAACACAAATAATATATAAATAAAATAATAATTAAACACACATAAAATGCAAATAAATAAATAAATAAACACATAAAATACAAATAAAAAATATGAATCATGTACGCAAAGGCACACATGAGCATACAAGTAAACTGAAGTGCAGGCATACTAATATCCAGACGGACAATACACACAGTAAAAGGCAGGTACCATTTTAGGTCGAGAAATTAAGATGAGAGCGGACGGAGATGAAGGGAACTAACAGATGGCCACCGCCAGGGGTTGCCTTGTAATACCCACCCAACTCAAGTATATAATACGAACAAGCACAGATGCGCATGATTTCTAAGGGCACACCTATGCATACGTACTTGGATATAGACACAGACACAGATGCGCATGATATCTAAGGGCACACCTATGCATACGTACTTGAATATAGACACAGACACAGATGCGCATGATATCTAAGGGCACACCTATGCATACGTACTTGAATATAGACACAGCTTATTAACGTACTTATAAACCACTTACGTACGAGGGATGGTGTGACGACAGACAGAAACGAGCGCATCATGCAAGCGACTGCTATCGGGAACGCCAGCCCAACCCAATCATCCCGTACTGACATACACAGACACACACACACCACTTAACGAGGGGCCAGTCCATACAATCACACGCACACCTTTTGAGTAGAAGGGATGAGGTGACGACAGACATACACAGAGACACACACGCCACTTAACGAGGGGCCAGTCCATATATACGCACGCCCACCTTTTGAGTAGAAGGGATGAGGTGACGACAGACAGCGACGAAAACATCATGCAGGCGGCTGCCATAGGGGGCCGCATGAGAATGCCTGCCCACATGAACAGGCCGGCTGCCACCGGTACGCCCATCAGATTGTATATACACGCGAAGAAGAAGTTGTATCTATAGAATGCGGTAAGAGGAATGTATGTATGTATGAGTGTGTGATGTTGTACGCACAACCGGGTCAGAGACTGTGCACAGTGCCGTGCGATACAAGGCAGAGTGAGGGTGGAGTTGTAGTATACGTGATGGAATGGGCTGTATGTGTAACTAGTCGTGCCTATTAAATACGAGGTAACACACACAGTTGACGAGGGTCTTCTTGGCCACAGCCAGGTTCCATTTCCAATGTGTAATTGGCACACACAGGTATCGTATCCACATGCTTCCTTTCATTGCGTTGAGTCCAAGAACTCTATCCTATATACAGAAGACCAACATGAGCAAGTAGCCACACACAGTTGACGAGGGTCTTCTTGGCCACAGCCAGGTTCCATTTCCAATGTGTAATTGGCACACACAGGTATCGCATCCACATGCTTCCTTTCATTGCGTTGAGTCCAAGAACTCTATCCTATATACAGAAGACCAACATGAGCAAGTAGCCACACACATACCTTATCCTTCGCACAGTTGTGCGTGAAAGGTCGATAGCTGTTACGATACCATCGAGTGCTCCATTGATCAACACAACATCCGCGGCCTCAATCGCCACGTCTGTGCCTGTGCCTATGGCCACGCCCAAATCGGCCTGAGCTAATAACCATGATTGAAGAATAAACAAGTAACATAATCGAATGAGACCGACTTAGAACAATATATATATATATATATATATACCTAAAACATAGCACCCCCTCCCCCACGCACACAAACACACGTATATAAACACGCACACGGAAGCACATGCCATACACACCCAGACAGATACTCTAAGGCGCATGTGCATACCCAGGGCAGGCGAGTCGTTGATGCCGTCTCCACACATGGCCACAGTCTCTCCCTCGGCCTGCAGCTGTTTGACAATCTCAGCCTTGCGACTGGGCAACACTTCAGCGAACACATTGATCGGATCAATCCCAACCTAAGGGTGAGTGGGTGAGCCGAGGATTAGCTCTGGTCGTCGGATGCGATGGTCGATCCAGTGGGATGGGATGACATCATGAATGGTACTTGGGTTTGAGGGCGCGATTATGGAGACAGATTTGCTCCTATCCCTCACTGCAGAGCACTAGGTACGTATATGCCACGACAAACTCTGCCTTCTTGATAGGTATGCAATATATATATATATATATATATATATAGTTACTATATTATATATATATATATATATATATATATATATATATATATATATATATATATATATATATATATATATATATATAAT
>NW_014040183.1:19617-23885 GCF_001186125.1 Sphaeroforma arctica JP610 | reverse complement strand
TCATGTTGAACAGCATGATGTACGACACATCCATTTTCACTGGACTTGGTATTTTCGTAGTTTCAGGTACACTACAAACGCATTGTGAAAAAAGGCAACTCACGCACTACTCCAACCTTTTACGTACACGTATAATATACACACCATTTCATAAATATGTATATTATACATGCACAATTTCATGTACACGTATTATACACTTACACCATTTCATGTACATGTATAATATCACACACCATTTCATATACATGTATAATATACACACACAATTTCATGTACATGCATTATATACATACACCAATTCATGCACATGTATAATATTCACACACCATTTCATGTACATGTATTATATACAGATACCATTTTAGGCCCATATAGTATATGAGTGCGAATTTGGGTTTGCACAATGACACACCCAAAGGGTGGTGACCACAATATACACTAACACGCCCAGGTACATCGGGACACTCCCATGCGTTTGCAAATATCTAAATACACATACAGACATGTACTATATCCATGTCTTTAAACGTTTATACGTATACATATATATATATATATACATATATATAAATATATACCTGTCCAGCAGCGACCATCATTCGTTCCGGTTGTGCGAAGGCCAGCACACGCAGAGTCGCTTTGGCGTACTTGACAATCGCAACTCCAAACGGATGCTCGGAACCACTCTCAGCTACACCCGCCAGACGCACCAGCTCATTTTTAGTCCATTTCCCGTCGCGTGACAGTAGCCTGAACAGACTGATGTTCGGCTTACCCTCGGTAATAGTCCCAGTCTTGTCCAGTAAGACCGTGTTGATGAGGTGTGCAGCTTCCAGCGACTCTCCGCCTTTAATCAGCACCCCGTTCTGCGCCCCAACCCCAGTGCCGACCTGTAGTATAAACGTATAATCTTGAGCTACCCTAGGCCCAAAGCACGTGTATAGTCCTCTGCCAGTGAGACGTCTCTGAGCGAATAGACTGACACGCGTGTACACGGGTTGGTGTATATAACGTACATGTATCCTTCATTGGGCATAACGTATCCAGAAAGGTGTTTTACTTCCTAGACTACGGGATTTTAGCTCATCTACACCTATCCCCAAGGCATATATAAATATAAATATAAATATAAATATATACATATGCATGTACGGATTCATGTGTACACCAATATAACAGAAGTATACCTTTCCGGCAGTAGGCGTGGCAGGGCGCAGGGACAGATCAGCACAAATGATGCAGAAGTCAAGTGTGTCACACTACACACCCACTACACCCACCCACCCACACCCACCCCTTGCACAATGTATACTAACCCATACAAACCCATACGCGTACTAGGTATATGGACATACCATAACGGCTGTGGGTGTGGCCAGTCCCAGGGCACAGGGACAGGCGACCACCAACACACTGATGCAAAAGTTGAGGGCGTACTGCACCGAAGGGATGTCCTCTGGGCCTGTCACCACACCCGTCAGCAACAGCACATACCACACCGCAAATGTGCTCAAGGCGATGCAGATGATGGCCGGCACAAAGTAGGACGCGATGGTGTCGGCGAACCGCTGGATCGGAGCCTGCCAATGGAAGGGGTGGAGTGGGGTAGGGTGGAGAGATTGCGTTTGTAAAGGTTTGTACTTCATGCGTACGGATTGGTAATGGTATAGGCAAGGATACCGGCGTAATGGACTAGAGTCACGTATTACGCGTGATAGTGTTGGAGCCGTTGGATGGGGGCCTATGTTGAGATTTGCACAGCGACGTATGAGTGTGTGGGTGCGTAAACAGATGTGCATGTGGTTGGCCAAGCTGATGGATATACATATGATCACAAACACAAATAGCATGGCTGGGACTGGGGTGTGCAAGCTTGTATATGCCAGTATGCGCAAGGATGTACATATATACACAATACATGCACATAGGCATATACCGTAGTAATATATACCAATACATACACAGATGTATGCCTTAGTTCATCTTTGTTTAAGTATGCGCGTGTGTATCAATTCGTATACAACCAACCGCGTGTATACCAGTATTGACACATGCGATGTTAACAACAATGGTGGTATGTGCCACGGATGTTGGTACTAACCGGAGCGTGGGGAAGACGCCAAGCTTACGATCGGGGTCAGTGAATAAAGTTATTTGTATACTCATAAGATAAACATAAGGACACAGGAAGTGTCTGCGGTTCGGCGAGTGTCAGACAAACAGACGCAGATGCTACCATTGTGACAGTTATGCAACTATAGGCTCACTGACATGTCTGTATTTATATGAATATTATATACACATATGTACACATATAGCCAGTTACACACGCACACACACACTTGAATATTCCTTTACTGATATATATATACATATACACACATATATATATATATATATACACACACACACACATATATATATATATATATACACACACACACACACACACACACACACACATATATATATATATATATAGTATATATAATATATATCAAAGTATATAAATATATTCATACATTCAGACTCTCGACCTACCTTGGAGGTTTGTGCCTCTTCGACTAGTTTGACGATCTGCGACAGGGCTGAGTCTGCGCCCACATTGGTGACCTTGATGTGCACACTGCCTGTTTCATTGAGAGTGCCCCCAATGATTTGATCACTGATACAAATGAGAGTGCGCGATAAGGGAGTGTGTTCCATGAGCGGTTGGGATATGTACAGTCGACCACCGAACAAAGGGTGAAGTAAACTACGACACTCCGTCCAAGTACATTACAGGACTACCCCGCACTGCACCCGTAAACCGAACAAAAAAGGCCGCACCCACATCCGCGTTACCACTGGCAACTGAATTGGGCAAGGTGCAACCATACGAACTCTAACTAAAACCCATGCCAGCACAGTGACTTCTACAGGGGGTTAACAGACTACTATACTATTCCTCTGTAAAGGCGTAGTTCCCATACCCAATGGTTTTGTTGACAGGTTTGGCCTCGCCCGTGATCATGGATTCGTTCAGCGTAGAGCGTCCGTACACAATCTCGCCATCAACCGGCACCTGCAACCAATACAATGCAGAGATGATAAGGACCTTGAGCTTGCTATGTGTGCTATAGATATAATAAGATAAGAACCTTGTAGTTTGCTATGTGTGCTCTAGATATAATTCTAAAAACAACTAATGTGTCAACGTACATCTGTATGCTTACACGTACTTTCGTACGTGTAAACATACATTTGCATTCGTAAACCTACATCTGTATGCGTAAACATACACCTATATGCGAGGGAGCGTCTAGTTTCAACTGTCATACACATGCACTTTCGTATACGATTCTATACGAGTACGTGTATGTCCCTACAATACATACCATTCTATAACACACATGCAAACACCCCCCACCCCCACTGGCACTCAAGGGCATCGCGTATATGGTATGCATATACACAGAAGTCCTACTTTGAGTACGGCAGTTTTTACAAATAAACACACTCACGCACACGCACCTGCTCGCCTGCGGTGACGCGGAGGATATCGCCCTTTCGGACCAGATCCACATGCAGCTTCTCCTCGTTGATTATACTACCATCGCTATCCATTGTCAATAACGTGGCCTCAGTGGGTTGCAAGAACATCAGCTTCGCTAAGGCTTCTCCCGTTTTCCTACCGATTAGAGTAGTATGAATTATTGGATACGCAGAGATGAGCTTAGGGTATGCACACGACGTTGTATATTAAGGGCTGGCGAAGACAATGTACAACAATACATACGCATATATATATATATATATATATATCATAACCTAGGCTTGTTTAACATCAAGTGCCCTTGTTGAGGGTTATACAGCATCCGTAGTGTCTTAGGGAGGCACGTACAGCAGACGAGCATTGCCCAAGTCTCAGAATACGAATAAACCAATAGGTGGACATACGCCAACAGAACAAAGCAGCGGCTAAAGCTTGGTAGTTGACACTGATGTGCTGGGGCATGGTAGCCTGTACTCTATACAGACAGGCAACCAATCATGTAAACTCCAGTCACAGGCGCAAGCACACAGAAGAAGCAAGAACAGGAACCATGTCTTCTACTACATGACATTAACGCACCAATGTGAGCGGGTGTGTGTAAGTACAACCCCATATAGAGATGCATGAACTTTTTAAACTTTAACCGCAAGCCAACAAACGAGCAATACCGTTGAATTGGGGGCTGTCGCAATCGACTCTAGCACTCACAGGTGAATGCTATTAACAACAC
>NW_014040183.1:12761-14195 GCF_001186125.1 Sphaeroforma arctica JP610 | reverse complement strand
CGATACTAACAACACAAACTCAGTGCACATGCTATTCAACGATGAAGCCTACATGTACAAGGAGATGCACCACAGTGATGAAAACAAACATTCAAGCATAGCTGACCAGCGACTTTAACCACGATCTATTTTTAACCATGATCTATTTTTAACCAGACAACTCCGCATGGAGACGCACGCAACATACAAGGAGATCCTTCATAGAACGAGAGAAAGGCGTTTACGTATTGGATTCGTAACAAGCATGCAACACATAAAGGCATCCTTCACAGGGCAAGAGGGAGGCGTATACGTATTGGAATTTGCAACACGCAGGCCATACCCCTTGGCAATGTGTTCCAGCCATCGGCCTAGGCACACAAACGTAAACAACATGATGGACGTCTCAAAGAAATTGGCGGGTGCGTTATCCGCGTCGGTACATATGGCCACGGTGGTGACCAGAAAGGAGTATACGTACGCACAGGACGAGCCCAGCGATACTAGCAGGTCCATGTTAGCACTGTGGTGGAGAGAGTGTATGAACAGGTGAGAGAGTGTATATGAATAGATGAGAGAGTGTGTATGAATAGATGAGAGAGTGTATATGAATAGATGAGAGAGTGTATATGAATAGATGAGAGAGTGTATAAGAATAGATAGTGAGAAGGGTATGTTCGAGTGAAGGATGGCCATCGATTCTGTACTACGTAATATACGTGTAGATGCGTGGTGGGCACCTTTGGATAGTCCGATGAGAAGTACATAGGACTATTTTGCGAGAGGGATATGCATGAGTGAAGCATTGCGACTGATTCGGTACTACACAGTATATGGGTGGATGCGTGTATGCATTTGTGTAGGGTAATCGGGATAGTCTGTATCAGCATGTGTACATACGTAGGTAGAGAGAAGCACAACTATATGTATGTGGCGAGTAGAGCATGTACTCGTGTTCCTGCAGTCTGCATAATACAGCATGTGTATACACAGTAAACCGTTGGTCTGGTCGTCTGCATAATACAGCATGTGTGTGCATAGTAAACCATTGGCATAGTCTCGTGTAGCATAGCAACTCAATGTGTGGTGGAGGACACTTCAATGCATTCGGTGAACAGCGTGTGTACATGGAGCCCTTGTCTGTAGGTAGGTTCTGCATTAGGTAGTATATTAAGCGTGTGTACATGGAGCCCATATGTGTAGGTAGATTCTGCATTAGGTAGTATATTAAGCGTGTGTACATGAAGTCCTTATCTGTAGGTAGGTTCTGCATTAGGTGGTATATTAAGCGTGTGTACATGGAGCCCTTATCTGTAGGTAGGTTCTGCAATAGGTAGTATATTAAGCGTGTGTACATGAAGCTCATATCTGTAGGTAGGTTCTGCATTAGGTAGTATATTAAGCGTGTGTACATGGAGCCCTTATGTGTAGGTAGGCTCTACATTAGGTAGTATA
>NW_014040183.1:3218-12611 GCF_001186125.1 Sphaeroforma arctica JP610 | reverse complement strand
CATTCGGGAGTATATTAAGCGTGTGTACATGGAGCCATTATGTGTAGGTAGGTTCTGCATTAGGTAGTATTTTGGAGTCAATGACTGAGCCATGACCGTGTGAGCTATAGGCGAATATCCGCGGACTCATCCCCCGTGGCTTTATACAATGCGCATACCCGAAGTGTTTGCAGATGCATTTTGCATGAAGTGTTGTGAGTACAGAGAAAGTAGGTAGGAAGAGATATCACATAATCTGAGACACACATTGAGATCCATGTAGGTATATAGGTGGGGGGTCGTCCATCTCTAATGCGTGTATACGGTAAGAAACGGGTTGAAGATCCCACGCCTGTGTCTGCCATGGTACCATCTATGAGAGTTGTGAATCGACGGCAACTACGACGAGAAACACATAACAAGAGACAAACACACACGCTTGACATGCGTTAGGATTCATTCATGTATATCGTGCAGGATTTGTACACCTCTTAGTGTGTAATAGAAGGATGGGCCGAAGATCCCCCGCCTACGCCTGCCATCGGTAATCAGGCGCCACGTGCAGGCACCTTCGCACGAGTAAGAATCGACAAGCCGCTTGCATATACCAGCTCAATTTACACATACGTTATATCTGGGTGTTATTCGGAAAACTATAGTACGCCATAAATAGGTTCAAGCTATAAATACATACATTTCGCATGCTCAATGCTCATACCTGCCGTGTCTGAGTGATTTGTAGGCCGACACGACGAACGATTTACCAATCACAAATTGCACTATAGTAGCAAACGACATGATCAACAGGCTGGATAGCGAAGCCCCAGGCACCTGAGATGAACACCCGCCGAGGAAAGAGGGACGGAGAGATGAGATTACGGCGGACTAGGCTGTATGGTGACGACTACACAGGCATGCAAGGGTACATTAAAGAGTATGTGAAGGGGTTGTAGGTATACAGATAGTTGATATAAAACCGCCTCCAATAGCACCACGTGCTTTATGGTTCGTCTGCGATTCTGCACCACACTTTCGCAGGCACAATAGACGAAGAGTAGAACAGAGGTCGGTTGCATGTACATACACGCACACACACACACACACACACACACATATATATATATACTTACATACATATATATATATCGTGCACGGGAGTATGCTTTTGCGAGTGTTGTGCACTTACCACCAAGGCCATCATGTACTTCATAGTGGCATGCAGATTGCACAGCAGCATCACTATGAAGGTCAGCACAAAGAACACGAGGCAGAAGAGGAACCGGTGCTTCCACTTCCGAACTTCGGGCGAATGGTCCATAGACTCTAGTTTGTTGCCGTCACTCAGAGACGCATCAAAACCTATGCGTTTTAGGGTTGGGTTTTGAAGGGTTGCATAGGATAGCGGAATATATTAATATCAGTGATAGGCGAAGGCACATGGGCAGGGATATATGCGGCAGTACAGCCTATTGCGGTCCATCAAGAGAGACGTTGAAGTCAGTACCTATAGCACGACGGCTTAAGACGGTGCAGAGACTGATCAACTACAACCACTAGTGTGTGAGATGGATGCGCATTGAGCGTAGACGACTATCAAACTACAATGCGGCAGAGAATTATATTGGAATTGAGATGAAAGTGTCATACAATTCTTAGTGACATAAAGTATTAGGTGACGATCGGAGACGAATCAATCATTAAAGGCCTAAACGACGAAATCCTTACATACATACATGCATACATACATGCACACACACACATATATATATATATACACACACACACACATATATATATATATATACATATATATATATATACAGACACACATACTCAGCCGACCCACAGCCTACGGCACACAACATGTACCCACTTCCCAGATATCCATGCAGTGACCACACATTTACAACATAGGCACACACAGACACACCCACCCACCCAACACAGATACGCCTGTAACGTGCGCATGCGTGTGTCCATGTCATACCGTACCTAGATTGTTGATGTGTTTTATTAGGTCTCTGGCGCCCACTTTATCGGCATCAAACTGGAACTTGCCCGTGTTGGTGGCAAGCGAAACTGCGGCCATGGTCACGCCGTCTAGTTTAATGGCATTGCGCTCGATGTTGGCCACACAGGAGGAACAAGTCATGCCTATGCACAGGCAATGGGTTATGTTAGAGTGCATGAAGATGCTATATATATATCTATATATACATATATATATATTTAATGCATATACGCAAGTGATGTGGTGAGATATGCACAGACAATGGGTTATGTTAGACTACATGAGGATGTTTATACGCAAGTGATGCGGTGAGATATGCACAGGCAATGGGCTATGTTAGAGTACATGAGGATGCATATACGCAAGTGATGTGGTGAGATATGCACAGGCAATGGGTTATGTTAGAGTATATGAGGATGCTTATACGCAAGTGATGTGGTGAGATATGCACAGGCAATGGGTTATGTTAGAGTGCATGAGGATGCTTATACGCAAGTGATGTGGTGAGATATGCACAGGCAATGGGCTATGTTAGAGTACATGAGGATGCATATACGCAAGTGATGTGGTGAGATATGCACAGGCAATGGGTTATGTTAGAGTGCATGAGGATGCTTATACGCATGTGATGTGGTGAGATATGCACAGGCAATGGGTTATGTTAGAGTAGATGAGGATGCTTATACGCAAGTGATGTGGTGAGATATGCACAGGCAATGGGTTATATTAGAGTACATGAAGATGCTTATACGCAAGTGCTGTTGTGAGATATACGTGATGTTCTGCCGTGCTGCACAAGTATGATGTCATAGCTGATGAGCATGCAGGTGCATGTATGTATGCATGTGTATACAATAGATGTAGTATGTATGTGTATACAATAGGTATATGTATGTATGTGTATACAATAGATGTATGTATATATGTATGTGTATACAATAGGTGTATGTATGTATGTATGTATGTGTATACAATAAGTGTATGTATGTATGTACGTATGTGTATGCAATAGGTGTATGTATATATGTATGTATGTGTAAACAATAGGTGTATGTACGTATGTATGTATGTATGTGTATACAATAGGTGTATGTATGTATGTATGTATGTGTATACAATAAGTGTCTGTATGTGTATACAATAAGTGTCTGTATGTATGTATGTGTATACAATAGCAGTGTCCCAATCAAATGGGCTACTGTCCCTAGTTGATGCCCTGTCATTTCCCTGTAAGTACCATGCCTCGTACAAGTACTAGCACACACCTTTGATAGTCAGCACGCATTCCCCGGGATCTTTGTCTTCCAACGCCACCGCTCCAAACCCAATGGCACAGATCTTGGCGCAAATCTCAGCGGGAGAGGTCAGCGTGGCGTCGTACTCGACTTCAGCTTTCTCCGACAAAAGACCTACGGTGACCTTTACCACGCCTGGGTGTTTCTGTATACGTGATGAGATATAATTAGAACCGTGAGCATTTTAACTATAAATATAACCCAATCAGAAAGCAGAAAGTGCGGGGCGGCGGCAAACAGCAGCAGTGACATATTCACCAAGTCTCCGTCATTCTTTCTTTTGCATACACAGTGAAATTTTAATATCATCCAATATGTGTCGCAAACATAAACATCATTCAATCCAGCCATAGAGACTGGGAGAGGCGAATAAGGACACCATGTCCATCACCCACGCTCCCGTATGCAAAAGACATAATATATATATATATATATATATGCACGCACCATCACACACACAATCACTGCACCACCGTCTGATACACCCGTTATACAACACACACAGAGCCACTTATCGTATCGCTATACACACGAAAACATAGCCACACACAGCACTGCCTATTGTTACACACACACGCTATTCAACGCACGCACACTCAGCACCACTCAAACACACACACATTTAAAGTCACGTGTTGCTGCACACACTACAACACATTATAGCACACACACACACACTTACATACACACATAAACCACTACGCCTATCCCATACGCACCTGAACCGCTCTCTCGATATTGGCCACACACGACGCACATGTCATGCCCGTGACCTTGAAGATGGACGTGGACGTGCCTGACATCAGCGAGCGCATCTTTCGCATACTCAGCGAGTCTGAACTGGCACGCTTGAGTGCAAGGGAGTCTAAACTGGTTTGTGTGGAGGCCCCCTTCTTTAGCCCCAGGAACACCCCTCCCGTGAGAGAGTCTGTGGAGGAAGGGGTAGAGAGCGGCTGTATGCGATTGGAGTTGCGCTTGCTGGGCAATGGCTGTGGGGATAGAAGTAGGTGTCTTGGATTTAGAGTAAGCGATAGGTTTTGATAGGGGCTGGTATAGAATATTGATATATATATATATATATATTATAGACAAAATACACACACGCACATACACCATGCATGCACAATACAAAACGCATGAATATAATAGAATGACGCAAGCTCGAAAATGTGCATTCACCATAGAACTAGCGAGCGATCTTCTAATGCCCATATGGTATCGTTTCGCATCTCCCGCATCCTATATTATCATTGAGTCTACTTCATGTCTAGAGGTACGCAACGACTCAATGTAGCTATATATACATATATATATATATATATATATACTAATATATTCAGCTCTCAACAATCACACGGTGTGCGATTACTCACCGACGGGACGGCCAGTGATGTGCTGACAACCGCTGCTTCGAAGCCCATGTCCTCAATCGCCTCAGCAACAGCGGCCGAAGAGGTCAGCGAAGTGTCTAGTGTTACACTCGCCGAGCAACCTACCAAATCCACCTATGTATGTGCATGCATCAAGGCCATAGTAAGTAAGCAGCCATTCAACAAACTATCTGTAATATCTTATATCCAAACGCATATGTGCATGTATCAAGGCCATAGTGAGAAAACAGCCATCCGACAGTCTATCTGTAACTTTTTATCGGGGATGAGAAAGTCAGCACATCACAATATGCGCGTACACAGTGCGACTGAGAGAGGTCTAGTATAGTCACCAGACCACTATACACAACCCCTCAGCTAAGGCCCATAAGAAACAAGTACATGAGAAGACAAATCAACATCCAGACAATCGACCTGCACATACCGCTCGTCAATGGGGATGTCAGTTTACCAGTACAGAAGTAAGGTAGGACGACCGTTAAATGGGGAGTTATGAATGTAGGTCTGATGTATACAGGCTCTCAGCTTATTCCCGTGGTAACAACACTCAGCGGAAGGGTTTTTGATATATATATATATATCTATATATGTATATATATATATATATCTTATATATATATACATACACATACGCATGCACATACACATACACATACACATACATTTATATATATATATATGAGTGTAATACGCGCAATAACTCTACAAAGTCCTGGGTGATTGTCCGATTGACAACGTTGTTTGATATAATATCATAGCCTATTGCACGGGGCGTGGCTCAATGAGCACAAGACTTACTCACAACTACGAATGTAGGCAACATTTACACATGTCGTATTCCAGTACCTGTCTGACACTGATCTCATTCGTAAAGGCACAGGATTAATTGATAGGCTTACCTTTATCTTCAAAACACCGATCTCTGATCCGATCTTGACCTCTATATTCTTCACACAGGAGGTGCAGGTCATGCCCTCGATGGACAACCGAGCGCTGGTGAGCTGTGATCGAATAAAAGAAGCGTGAATATGAGACGACTACATAAATACACAATGCTTTAGACAGATACAAAGACTATATCAAATACATAAACGCTTTACGCAAATACAAAGACTAAATCAAATACATAAACGTTTTAGGCCAATACAAGACTATATTAAATACATAAACGTTTTAGGCAAATACAAGACTATATCAAATATTAAACGCTTTAGTCGAATGCCTGCGCACAGAACCATCAAGCACGTGCCAAGATATAAGTATATACACCCATATGCTAATAGACTTGCTGGGGTTGTGCACGTGGTGGTGGAGACTTGGACATGCTGCCTGATGCTTATACATATATCCTCACCAAAACACACCTGTACATATATACATATACTACGCTGCCTGATGCTTATACATATATATAGTACACACCTGTACATTTATACATATACTAATGCTTATACATATATTCTCACCAATACACACCTGTACATATATACATATACTAATGCTTATACATATATCCTCACCAATACATACCTGTACATATATACCTATACTACGCTGCCTGATGCTTATACATATATCCTCACCAGTACACACCTGTACATATATACATATACTAATGCTTATACATATATCCTCACCAATACACACCTGTACATATATACATATACTAATGCTTATACATATATCCTCACCAATACACACCTGTACATATATACCTATACTACGCATGTGCAACCGCAACCAATCGTACACATTGCGATTACTTTCCGGTCGCTGTCCAAGTGGTGACGGTCTCTGTCGTGGTCCTACCTATCACGTGTACGTGCCTTTTGACATACACATGCCTTCTCCCACACCCAGTACTATACCCACCTGCACAACTACAACTACAACTACACCCCCCCCACTCCCACTCACATTGTGATTGATTGCCTGGCGTTGTCTCAGTGGTGACGGTGACCGCACAGGCGAATGCCGGCCTGTGCGGTTGACAGGTCTCCTGTCCTTCGGTGACATAAGCCCAGCAACCTCAGAGGGCACAGGCAACCGTAGCTCCACAGCCTCAAAGCCCATCTATAGTGCAGAGAGGAAGTGTGTGTGTGTGTGTGCGTGCGTGTGTGTGTATTGGTTCACGAGAGTGTCAGGCCACTACGGCACTGTGTGCCTGTATAGGTGGTGGTCGAGGCTCTGCATCCAGGAGTAGGTACTGGTTGCTACGGATCTACTCGCATGTGCACGCATGTGACAAGCATTCAGTATACAAATGTGTACGGGCATGGTATGCCTGTGCACTAACGTACACAGTAATCAGCAGGTGCAGTGGTAGGCAGGCGTTGGTTCACAGAGGCTTCATGTGCTTGTAGCATTTGAGACACAGAAAATGGTATGCTTCGATTATCAAGGGCGATCATCTACCTACACACGTCTGGCGCAGAAAACTAAAAGATAGACAGCAGAAAGGAACCCCAGAACAACTTCACACTCTGCTATAAACGGGTTGCTTAGTGACGGCATATAGCGCAGAGATGTGCCATACCTCATTGACCAGGTCGACTATTTCATCCGCTGTGATCTCATCTGCCGCATACTCTACACTCGCCTCACCCATATCCAGTGAGACGCTCACCCTGCGCACACCCTGCTTAAACCACACATCAATACGGATATATACACATGCATTAATACGGATATATACAGGTAAACGCGTTAAGACGCCTGCAGTACTGTTCCTGATATGTACGTTGACGTAACAGCGAATAGAATAACGACAAAAAAACTTTGGCAACCGCCCACAATTCGTCAATAGGGACCCAGTCACCCACTCAATCGGCTCACTGCCAGTTTAACACACGATTTGATACGTATGTGAGAGAATCTCCCGGCCCAACCGGCGATCTGGCACGTTTATGTGTATGTGGTAGCGAACATATTCTTTCAATAAAGATAATATTCTTCCAACTACCATCCATACTTCTTGTGATATAACCACGGATACGCACACCCAGCTTCCTCCGTGCTCGATCTGTAGACTCGAGCGTGTGTGTGGACGCTAAGTGTGTTGGAATTGACTTGAAAATGATAGGAATAGTCAATCATTGGAATTGGCACGTACAAATCAACCCATCAACCGATAACATCAATGTCCACATCGTATTCAATACCATACGAACAACAGCAATGGTACAGTACAGTGATAGTGAGCATAAGGTATCGCAAAAGAAAACAACAACAACAGTACAGTATTAGTGTACATAAGCTATCCCATAAGAAAACAACAACAACTGCATAATCTATTCCAAACCACCGTAGACAGAACAAGCTTGTGTGCGTCACAAAAAGAAAACCGTCATCGTACACAGAGCGAGAGAGCAGGCCTGTACACACCGACACACATCTAGGACACCAATGGTACGTACACCCCCAAGCACTCCGTCTGTATAACTTGCCTTGGCCTCGCCGACGGTCGACTCAATGCTCTGCACACACGAGTTGCATGTCATGCCCTCTATAGAGAGGTGGACTGTGGCCCGGGTGTGGATGCGCTCAAGTGAGCGTGCGGTGGTTTCCAGTGAGGTTGTAATGCCCTGTTGACTCTCCTGGACATCTGCGGCGGGTTGCAGGATGTCGGCATCAAAGCCCATCTGCATGGCGGGTGGTGGTGTGCACGTGGGTGTAGGGTGTATATACTGAGTCGGTGGATTGGTGAGTGCATGCGATAGGAGTAGGTGAGCTTTGTGAGGGTATGCTTGCATGAGTGGTTGTGCGAACAGATACGCCTTGGAAAAAGTATCAGGAACGGTATACATTCAGATTTGTACGCATTCTCCAGTACTTAACGCTTAACATCCCACTCACGCCCTGCCAGCTCCCAGCACTATATACGGGTTCATCGTATTCCAAACGTATTCATCATCACCCTACTGTACTAGTACCCCCTCTACACAAGACACTCAGGCAAAGCAAATAAAACACTTACGTCTTCAATAGCCAGCGAGAGCTCGATGGGGCTGGTGAAGTCACTCTCGTACACTACCCAGGCATCCTCATCGCTCAGACTGACCTGTATGTTAACCACGCCATCCATATCCCCCAGCATGCCCTCTATATTCTTAACGCAAGAGTTGCATGTCATGCCAGCCACTGCGATGTGTGTCAATTGCCCGAGGACAGAGGCTTCAAACCCCATCTATAGGTGTCACAGGTACGAAGAAACGAGCGTTACGTTTACAAATGCGAAAGGAGAGTGGCGTTTGACTCATTGGAAGCTGAAAAAAAGGACAGGTACACTTTGCCTCTAGCGAGATGTGCTAGTGATGGACGAAGATATCTAAGACCTGAATACTCAACAAGGCATACTACGACAAACGGCTAGTAGTCAATCAAACATGTGCATATAACATATACATACCCTTGCATTGTATATATATATAGATGAATACACACACACACACTCATATACATATACACACACACACACATACACACACACACATATATATATATATATATATATTTATACATATACATGAACAAATATCTATATACACACACACACACACATATATATATATATATATATATATATATAATATATAACACACACACACACACACATATATATATATATATATATAGATATAAATACATACGTATATACATACATACAGACATATACATATATATATACATATACATATACATATACATAAACAATTAT
>NW_014040183.1:0-2699 GCF_001186125.1 Sphaeroforma arctica JP610 | reverse complement strand
ATATATTATGCATATACATGTGCACACACACACACATATATATATATATATAAATATATATCACACACATATACAGACGCACTCGTGTGCACACATCCACAGCCACAACCACAGCCACACACACATATATACATACTTAAACTGGTGAACTACACATATATGAAGAAGTACAATGGCATAGAACGCTGTCATAAACACAGATAGCACGGAGGGCCGCTACTCACCGGCCTTAACGCAAAGCCCAATGTTCACACAAAAACGACACGAAAGCAAAACATACCGTTCAACTCACAACAGACAAAGCTACACTTTACTCACGTACATACACACGAACTAAATATAGGAAACATACATCGTCGATGGCCTCAGCTATTTCAGCAGGAGAGATGGTCGCATCATGATTGACACGTGTCTCCTCCCTCTCCAGGTTAACCTTTATGCTTTTGATGTTGGGGTGAACGCCTAGGGTGCCTTCTATACTGTTGACACACGAGTGACATGTCATGTGCAGCACGCGTAGTGCCGTCCATTCACTCATATTGCGTATATACTTAAACGCAAGTGTAAAGTGTAGTTTCAATTCAGATCTAAATACGACAGTTTATGTGTCGATGGGGTATGAGCTTTTGTTTTCAAATATATATACGTAGACTGGTTGCATATATATGTATGTCTGATGGTGCAACTGCTTTAAAATTTGTACCAGCTGGAGATCAAAGTCAGCTCACAATTATAAATACCTCAATTGTCCACTTCAACACTTATGAGTGAAGCATGAGAGGAACTTTTGATACGCAGCTGTCGCAGTCCTCCACTGAATACTATGTAAATATCATTTGCCTGTATGTAAAGGAGCCATACAAACTGAAGGCTGAAAGTACATGCAATTAATTTATTACAAAAAGTGAGAGTACCTAGGGTTGGGTTATGGGAATCTTCTGCCTCTGGGGACTTCTTGGGAGTCTATTGTGGGGATATTATTTTTTTAAATAATTATTTAGCAGTAATTACACAGTGGGTAGAATTAGGTACAGAACAGTTCTTATTCAGAAAACGGGATGAATCCTGATCTCTATTAAATTTAAAAAAAATCACATACGACTACGTACATGCTGTATGTACAGAGAAAAACGGGTCGAACGTGTCCATTTCATATGAAAACTAGGCTCTGAAACCTGTTTGAATATAGGACATAAATTTTGGCTTTCTTTGATTTTATATATATAATAAGTATATAATTTATAGATTTTAAACACAAGCGGTAAGGAATTCGAGAGGGGAATGAATAATGATTCACTGATTCTCTAGATCTGATGAATACGGGTCCTCACCAAATCATTGTCATTGAATTCATTGGATGTTCGTCTAAAACTATAAATCGCCCCGTCCCCACTGGTAATCGACCACTAAAAACAATGTAGTGTGATATCCTCGAGAGTATCTATCAGTATAAACAGGATTTTTGTAATTAGTTACATATTTATGTAGCTAAATACACATAGCCTTCTGAAAATTACACAAAATACAGTACATTTGTTTTTGGTTTTTAATATTAAGATTTTACTATAAAAGACAAAAGGTGTTACTAAAAATCTAAAATATCCCGCAGAGCTGGGCCCTGGCGCTGAGGCCCTGAGACCAGTGGCCACTGATGAGGCTGCGGCGCTGAGCTCTGTATGATAGCCTTCTCACCTTCTGTAATCTGTGAAAATACGGAGTGTACTATTTTTAAAAACAAATAAAAGAATAAACCAAAATATATAAAGAGGACAAATCGTTTAAAAGTCCTGAGTCCCGGTATCCAGTGCCCACTGTGGCCCAGCCCCACACTCCAGAAACAGACTCTACGGTCCACAGTCCACAGTTCACACTTGCAGACTCCACAGTCCACACCTAATTATGTACATAGGTCCGCCCTCACAGACTCCACTGTCCAAACCTAACTACATAGGTCAATGCTCACAGACTCCACCGACCACAGTCCACACTCAACAGCCAACAGGCCACAACGCCATATTATCAATTGATGATGTCAGAATGAGTCATGTGCAGTGCCCTTACGGCTTTTATACTGTCATTCATATGGCACACCGTAACAAACAAACACTAACAGCCCCAAGTTATAAATAAGATATATCTGTATTCACATTTACATCTAAATCGGTTACTTACATGTGATCGTGATGTCGGGGAAAAATTTTGAGAGTCCAACGCAGTACACACAAGTGGCAGGATTTGTACCTGTGCTTGGACTGCCTGTACTCGACATGTTGAAGGCAAAGGCTGGTGAACGCATACTGGACATTGGTGCCGGGGAGGGCAAACTTACAAAGCAAATGAAAATGGTATGCAGCGAAAACTTTCAATTATAGTGTGTACTTGACGCAACAAATCTCTTATAGATTAGAGAAGTACTCATGAAAACATAATAGCCTATACATACTCTATTATTAGGCATGTATCTGAAACTGTGGTCAATTTAGCACAATGTTACATTAGCAAAATTATAATATACCTAAAAAATGCAGAAGAACATATACCACTATCCTTGATCATATATGTATATATATATAAATTTTTATATATATATTTATTTATATATATATATATATATATATATATATATATATATATATATATATATATATATATATATATATATATATATATATATATATATATACTATATATAGTATATA
>NW_014040184.1:75891-81415 GCF_001186125.1 Sphaeroforma arctica JP610 | reverse complement strand
TATATATATATATGTACCAACGCGCACTTTACCCGTACCATCGCGCACCTCAGAGTATGGGGGTTTTCTAATGTAGCCACTTGTGCAAGCATTAGCACAAGGCATATGACTTTTACATGCTCATATACACATTAGTAGCAGCGCAACCATTAAAGTGGTTCTCGTGAGTATGTTACTTTTTTGTACTCAGAATGCGTTTATGTTTTCTGGATATATTTTTATTCTCGGATACTTACTTGTACTGTGGTATGAATTGTAGGTCCAATTAGCAACCGAAAAAGCGACTGGGAAGAAGTACGCCATCAAAATATTAGAGAAAGCACATGTTGTGAAGGAGAAGAAGGTATACCCAGTGTTATATTGAGGCTGAGAAATGTATGTGATGGCATAATGTTAAATTGGTGGGTCTTCAATACCCTAAACTTTAAAGCCCTAAATCCCTAAATCCCTAAAATATCTGAGAAATGTATGATACTTTAATTTTAGATTGATCGATCTTCAAAACCCTAAACCCTAAGATATCCATGAAAGCCCATGTAATGAAGGATAAGAGGGTATACCCAGTGTTATATTGACGTTGAGAAATGCATAGGATGCTATAATGATAGATTGGTGGATCTTAACCCTAAACCCTAAAATATTAGAGAACCCCCATGCTGTGAAGGATAAGAGGGCATACCCAGTGTTACATTGAAGTTGATAAATGTATTTGATGCTATAATGTTAGACTGGTGGATCTTCCAGATTGTCATGAAAGGATAAACGTATCTACGATATAACTCTGCCAGAGCCTATGCCGTAGGACTAAGCGGACCATTCATGTGGATAGGTGCTTATTGTATATATATATATATATATATATAATATGTATGTATATATATATATATATCTATGTATATTTATATATAAATAGTTTAGCCGTCAGAGCTCATATTTCAATTTTAGTTCAGGGCAATCAGGTTTGCATATTTTATGGCTTTGGAAGCTCAAAATCGCAAGGCTAATTAGCTCATACCTATCCTCGCAATGAAATTTGAATTGACTACAAATATGTATACATTTGCGCACGCGCGTGTGTGTATGTATGTATGTATCTATCTGTTTAACCTACTATCTATCTATCTATAATTTCGTTTGAAGATTACTTGCGCAAGTGTGCACGTATACGCTATACGCTATAAATTATCTCTAAAGACAGCTATCAATATTTATACCAGCTGCCCTGGTGTGGAATACCTGCCAGCCACATTTTTAAATGATATGGATGCATATATGTAAACCCACATGTACAAATATATAAACATACATATATATATATATATATATATATATATATATATATATATATATAATAAATAACACATATATACACATATGTAAACATACATATTTATGTATGTAAACAAATATATATACATATATATATGTAAACACATATACATATATGCAAATGCACATAGCGTACTGTTCATCGTCTCAATGGTTGAGTATATCGCAGACACTCAGAGGTCGGTTCATACGCTTTGAGGATGCTGGGAAACCGAACCTTATAAAACCTCAGTGCCTTTATATCTATTTTGATTTCCCATAAGTATTTGATTTTAATATCCCATCACTTATTTTAATTTTCAATGTGTATCTTATTTTAATTTTTCATATGTTTATTTTTCTAAATGTATCTTTTTCTTACTGTCACATATGTATCTTATTTTTGCTTTTACAAATGTATCTTATTTTTACTTTTCCATAAATATCTTGTTTTTACTTTTCCATATGTATCATATTTTTTCTTTTACATACGTATTTTATTATTACTTTTACGTATGTAACTTATTTAACTTTTCTATATGTATCTTTTTTTAATTTTTATGTGACTTATCTTTATTTTTATATATGTATCTCTGTGTGCGGGTAAACATAGGTCAAATATGTCAATCTGGAGAAAAATGTGTTTGAGAAGCTCAACAGCCATCCCAGTTTCGTTAAACTGTACTACACTTTCCATGACGCGCGGAGACTATGTAAGTACACTGTACGCATCGCTTGCATGTTGCTGCACACACTTGTAATGCTTAGCATCTGTGTTTGCCTGTGCTTGTAGAAATGGGTGCTGCAGTGTGTGTGTGCACGTACATGATCTGAGAGCGTGCTGCTATAAACAAAGCACGTCTCAAGTCTCGCCTTCTCACGATTAACCGCCTGGCTCACGTCAGCCCGCCTATGTGTTAGTGCGTGTGTGCACTTCGTATGTTATGTATTAGTGCGTGTGTGCACTTCGTATGTACCTCTGTTGAGAAATATGTTGAAGTATATGTTGTGGTATATGTTGACTTATATGTTGAGATATATGTTGAGATATATGTTGAAGTATATGTTGACGTATATGTTCAGATATATGTTGACGTATATGTTCAGATATATGTTGAAGAGTATGTTGAGGTGGATGTAGTATATTGTATAGTACTATGTAGTATATTGTATAGTACTATTGTGTGTGTATATTTGTAGTATATAGTATAGTGCTATTGTGTGTGTGTATATTTGTAATATATTGTATAGTGCTATTGTGTGTGTGAATGCATTCGCCGACGCATGTATACCTTATATATTCCTAGTCGTGTGTGTACATACCTAACCCTCCCCCACATCCCCACCTAACGACTACCACAGACTACGTATTAAGCTACGCTGAGAATGGAGAGCTCTTGCACTACATCCGCAAACTGGGCTCCTTCGATCAGAAGTGTGCGCAACACTACACGGCCGAGATGGTGCTCGCACTGGAGTACATGCATTCTCAGGTGAGCTTGATGAAGGGCAATCTATATATAGATATACCTACATATACCTACATATGTATAACTCTGGGATGGTGTTGCCTGGAGTGTAATCTATTGTTAGATGTGCTTACAAAAGTATAGCTCAGGGAAGATATTCGAAGTATAGGCTCAGGGATGGCATTGCCAGGTAAGTTGAAATGCAATCTATAAATAGATATGCTCACATACGTATAACTCAGTAATGTAATACTAAGGAAGTCTGTTTATTAGCACTCCCGATATATAGATTTGCCCATATATGTTTAACGCAGGGGTGTATCCCCGGATAAGCCTGGAGGAATGCCCTTCGTATATAGATATACACGCATATGTATGACGATAGGTGGTATCCGAGTTAAGCCTGATGAATCACTATATACATAGATATGCGTGGTTTTTGCACCTGCAATGGTTGACTCCAATCGAATGCGTGCATCTCCAACAACTTCACTTGAACTCCTTTGCACACCCTGTTCTGTTTATGTCAGCAACAATATTATTTGTCATCGCTTCTGTAGGTACTGTTCCCTACTGCCATTTAAAACCTGAAACCCTTATTTTCGTTTTCAAACCCTAAAACCCTTATTATCATTTTGTATTAACACGCAACGTATTTGGTATAGAGCTCTTTTTCATCCGCTCTTTGGGGATCCTGGGACTCATTTTTTTCCACTGATTTGTATTGATGTATTGTTCTGTGGGTTGTACAGGGCATCATCCACCGGGACTTCAAGCCTGAAAACATACTATTAGGTGCCGACATGCATCTCCAAATCACGGATTTTGGGACTGCGAAAATCCTGCTACAGCCACAACCCCCCGCGGATTCCAGGTGTGTCTGTCTCAGACAATGAATTTGTACTGAATTTCTAATCATGTGCGAACTATCGACCTCATATTCACTGATTCGGGCACTGTGACAGTGACAGTGGTCCCACCGCCACAGTCACCCGTGATTCTCGGGTGTGTCTTTGATAGAGACTAGTCTGTGGGTAGCTATTGTATCAGTTATGGTTTTATACTGACAGGGTATCGTTTGGATTGTACTGTGCGTGCTATTTACAGCATTTGATAGCCCAATCAATCAATGATTTAGAACTACGACGATCCGACCACAGCCACGAACTGGTCCCACACTCGTTTGACTCAGACATTGCTTAATAATATGGAGACTGTCGGGATTATGTGCTATTTTTAGAACCTCCGCTCCGATAGAAAAATCATATTTACTCTATAGCGTACTCCCTCATGGATCCAAGCTAATATCGAGACATTTATCTCTATACTAACAGGAGCGTATGTAAATTGTATGCTATTGTGGTTGTTGTCCGGCAACTGAGTTCATGGATGTATATATATATATTGCGTGTGTTGACTTGCTTTATATAATTCCATACGGCAAACAGTTGCCACAATCTGTGATTGGCCTCCACAGTGGCCAGATACTCGCACTATTTCCAAATCTCCAAACCCTATACTCCTCCGTTGGTACCCACCCTATTCTCAGTATATCGTTTCATTCATTGATAGGAGCAATGCTGGACGGGATTCCTCTGGTTCGACGCTTTCAGTTACCAGTGCAACCTCAGACACTCTCTCAGAGGAAGGCGCGCGCAAGTACGAACCAAAGGTCATTGTGGCCCCCACTGCCGAAGTCGATGCCATTAACAGGAGATCATCGTTCGTAGGAACCGCAGAATACGTCTCACCAGGTATAACGTGTAAGCATGTAGATATAATTTGTGGAACGGTGTATGTATGTGCGAGCATGCGTATACGTATGTAGACATACGCGTGCGTAAACATGTAGATATGGTGTAAGGACAGTTGTATGTATGTATAAGCATGTGTATACGTCTAGATACATGCGCGTGTGTGGGTTGTGGTTGTCCGCAACTACAAATCGTAGTCAGCTGTGCCCTCTACTGTAGGGGAGGGTGACGCCAGTAGAAGAATAAACCCTAAAACCATGCAGGATATGACTCACGTGGTAGTAGACTAAAGTAATGAGAGTTACATTTGCAAACATATGTATATCTACTCATAAATTCATACATATTTCATCTGCGTTTATGTGAGCGCACATGTGCAAATAAGAGTTGATTGCCTTCCAATTGCAGATGGCATATACGTGTATATTTTTAATTCTTTTATACACATATACACGCAAACACACACACACATATATATATATATATATCATAATTACATACATACATACATACATATGTACCTATATATCTACATACGGACAGACATACAAACATATATATATATATATATATACTACGGAGATATCACAAAGCTGTGATCTATGCGTTCGATTCCCCGATTTTGATAAGTTTTCTATGATAGCGTGTTGTCGCAGCGCTATTAAGTATTGAGGACAAGGGGACTCGTCCAATAGGCTACAGTTTTGTGATATCCCCGTAGTACCAAGTATTTTAACCACTCCTACTACGGGGGATATCACAATATATAAATTATATATATATATATATATCTATATCTATATCTATATCTATATCTATATCTATATAAATATATATATGTATGTATTTATATATGTATACATATATATATATATATATATATATATATACATATATGTATGTATGTATGTATATACATATATATGTATGTATGTATCTATATCTACATCTTAATTTTAATCTTTATCTTTATCTTAATCTTTATCTTTATAT
>NW_014040184.1:68600-75871 GCF_001186125.1 Sphaeroforma arctica JP610 | reverse complement strand
TATATATATATATATATATATATATATACTCGTCAATACATTAATGCGTATATATAATTATTTACAAATATACTACCCGCTTACTCCGACGTATCACCTTATCGTTCCTCATCAGAATTGCTGAAAAATAAGCAGACGTCCATGGCTAGTGATCTGTGGGCGCTCGGGTGTATTGTATATCAAATCATTGCTGGTCGGCCCCCTTTCAAAGGCGTGACTGAATACCAAACCTTCAATCTCGTGAGCAATGCATGTTTCGGTATGTTCGTATAAATTAGAACACTTCAGAGTTTGCTTCATTTTTTTATGGAATTCGTTGTCTTTTCCATACCGTTGACGAGCATCAAACTGTTTGATTAGCCACTGGTGAGGTGTCTTGTGTGTACATACAGATCAGAACTTTACATCTATGTTGAGACAGTGTGCGCAGGATTACTTTGAACGCATTTGATAGCTTGGGATTGTGATATGTATACATAGATACGTAGCTATATATATATATATATATAGTTCATCGAGTGTTGTGTCTCTATACTATCGAACGGCATAGAATCTGCGATCGTTCGATCGCTCCCATTTGATCGAAGGATTGTATCTGTCATCTCACTGTGTGCGGGATGTATATCGTTTCATGAGATAGTGTGTGATCTTAAGGTATCGTTGCATAGACCCCTTATCATTCATTCTCTGATTAGTCTTTACTACTTCCTTATATGACATATGGTCTTTCTCTGTGCGTGCAGACTTTCCACAGCATTTCCCGATCGCAGCGAGACGACTGATCAAAGAACTTTTGGTGGTATGTATACATTGGACTGCAAATACAAACAAGTTATGAATCTCCAAATGCGTACACCTATGTATATGTGCACATAAACAAGGATGCCTCTATAAGCCCACGCACACATGTATACCAAACATCGTCATCTGTCGGTATGAGCCCGAGCGTATGCATTTGTACGTTCACGAGTATGTGTTTGTTCTGTGTGTTTATTCATGGTATGTAGAAACGTTTTTAGAGCACAAGTCGGTGTTTCTGTATTCTCCGCACATATGCACACCAATGTACCGCACCGCTACGCGGAATGCGGGGGTCCCATGATAACGTTTGTAATCCGGTATGCACTTTGTATCTATGGTATGCCTGGCTCTCATATAGGGTTTTAGGGTTTTAATAGGCCATATAATTCTGTCGAGCGACGCACTATGAAGGCATCCATGGGATTGTCCTGAATCTCCACTGTTTAGTATGAGGCTTGAGGGAGTATACGGACTGCTGTTCATTGGTGTAGTCAGTCCAGTAGCTCACAGTACGAGCTTATAGCATATCCGACACGGCGTGTATGTGGATGGCACACACTTCTGAGTATTCCTAGTTTAAACCGAGTGAAGCCGAGCGCGCATGTATCTTGCTTTAACGGGGTATATTTGGGTAAAGATGTGATTAGTAATGCCTGGGCGTAGCCGACTTAGAATGCGACCATCTATGTATATGACAAGGCATATGACTCTGTCCGATTTTTGTGTCTTATGGCGTTACTTATCACGCTTGACCGCGTACTAGCGATACACGTCAACGCAAAGGCACATACGTATTTATACATATCTCGTACATTATATATATATATATATATACGTATACACACACACTTAATCACCAACAAATGCAAATATATATAGCCAGATACACACACTCGTCGTCCGTTCATAAAGCCACCCACACTTACCCATCCACGCCCCCCTACAAACGGACTGCAACTCTATGCGAGTCACAGATTGACCCGCACCAACGCTTGGGATGTCCCGAGATGGGAGGTTATGCAGAACTTAAGAAGGACCCTTTCTTCGACGGTGTGGAATGGGATAAAGTACTGACCATGCAGCCCCCTGAACTCAGACCCTATCTACCGGCTGCTGGCGATGGAGGTACACTCATATAGATGTATATGTATTTGTGTATATATATATATATATAGTATATGTTCATATGTATGTATGTTTAAATTTGTATATTTGTATCGGTATCTTCATATTTTTTTTATGTATATAGCATGTTTGTGGTACGTATATGATGACGGAGTGGAACCCAGCATTGTGAGATTATTCCTTTGCGTTGAGAACACGCCCGTCTTCGGCAGTTTAAGTTGTACTAATTCACCCGTTCAATCCTCAAAACTAGAATTGTTTTCTCTGAGCACGGCTGATGAGATATGCGACATGACACATCCACATACATCCCATCCGTGCATCTATAACCTTTGTCACATGCGCATATACGTTCAGCCTATGGATAATCGGATATGTATATGCTTATTTACTACAGTGGAGATGACATCCAACATGAATGTTGGTCCAGATGGGCATATCGCGCACACGTCCGTGATTCTGCCTTTAGACCCGTGCGAATGCGGTGACTTGAGGAATGATATAATTGATGAGGAGGTACGGGTATTTGAATACGTTGGTATTATTCTCACACATATATACGCATAGGTATATTTTCATGCGTAAATACCACTACGTACCTGTATCTGTATATTTATATGAGTATGTATATGTATATGTATATACATATACAATTATATATATATATATATATATATATATATATATATATATGTATGTATGTATGTATGTATGTATAATATATATATATATATATATGTATGTGTGTGTGGACGTGTACGTGCATGTACTTGTGTATGTGTGTGTGCATGTATGTGTCTACTTTCGGATGTACGTGTGCGTTCTTATGCACCAGACTGTAGAAAATGTGTATCAAAGTATACATTCTCGTGTGATACATCCATGTGATGCTCGTACAATATCAGCAAATCTCGTGGGGAATTGAATCTACACCTATTTAAGGGTACTCTAAATACATAAGATCCTTGTCTGTATGTTATTCACAGTCTTCCTCCTAGCGTACCTTCGATTCGGATGTCTATATTTATCCTCCAATCAGATCTCACTCAAGGAGCTGCTGTTGCTCTTTTGCTACATGCATAAATATGATCTCTCAGTCATTTTCGTAGTAACTTCGATTCGGATGTCTATATTTATCCTCCAATCAAGATCTCACTCAAGGAGCTGGTGTTACTCTTTTGCTACATGCATAAATATGATCTCACAGTCAACTTCGTATTAATTTCGAATCGGGTTTCTACATTTATCCTCCAATCAGATATCACTCAAGGAGCGCAGATGCAGCAATCGCAGTGAGCGGAGTGATGACTTGGCGAATCTCGTCAACGCTCAGCTGAACATAGGAGATGTCATCCCCGCCACACCTCTACCCGCAGAGGAGGACTTCTCAGAATGGTATATATACATACACATATATACATGTATATATATATATATACATAACTTATCTACATATATAATATACGTAACTTTGTACACATATGTATATATATCATACATATCTATATAATATGCATAACTTATACGCAACGTATATACTACTTGGATGTGGTGTATGTGTCTTGAGTAATGACGATACAAGCGTATATTTCATTGTGTCTGACTTATTCAGTATATAAATAAATTTAGGTACGTGTGTGTGTGTATCTGTGTAGGTAAGTATGTATGTGCACGCTTGTGCCTTCAGCTTTCAATAAGACAAAACTCTGCAGACAAACACAGATTTGTAGATTAGAACAATCCAAAACATTGTGCGGAATGCGTGTGTACTTGTACATCTACAGTTGCATGTATGTACACGTGCACATACTCATGTATGTACACGTGCACATACCCATGTATGTACACATGTATATGCTCATGTATGTACACGTGCACATTCCCATGTGTGTACACGTGCACATGCCCATGTATGTACATGTGTATATGCTCATGTATGTGTGCGAGACTGGCTGTGTACGCATTGGAAGTGGCTGCAGCGGCTGGTATCTGGTGACACGTGTGTGTGCTAGCAACTGCATGTATGTACATGTCCGTGTTGTATAGTTAGCTCTCCACGAGAAAGCTTGACGGGGGATGCATGTAGTGTATGTCCACCACACTTAATCGCATGTGGTGGTATGTTCTGGTTATTGGGTGTACACGCTGTCTGTACAGACTCACCTACAACCAAAACTAGTCTAAGCTGAACAAATGACCACTTCACACCTTAAACTAAACAGAGAGCGTGCATGTGAGTGAGTCCATGTGGGGATACAACTGTATCTCGCATAGGCATGTTCCGTTCCTGTGAAAACCTTAAACCTTACACCTTAGAACCCAATACCTAACCCTAAATATCCCTCATACCCTCTGAATGGGTGGTCTCTCATCTGATAGGAATTACCTACTACAACCGGGTGAGAAAATTATCCTGTGCGGTGCGGTTAAGAAACGAAGGGGGCTCTTCTATGTCTCTCGAGTGGGCATACTAACGGACGGTATGTGTGTAGAACCATGTACAGGATAAAAACGGTTGTATTATATATATATATATATGTATGTATGTTAGTATGTATGTATGTAGGTAGGTAGGTAGGTGGATGGGTGGGTATGTTTGTTTGTATGTATGTATGTAGGTAGGTAGGTGGGTGGGTGGGTATGTTTGTATGTATGTATGTATGTAGGTGGGTGGGTATGTATGCATGTATGTATATATATATATTTATATTTATATTTATTTTTATATTTATTTTTATTTTTATATTTATATTTATATATACGCGTGCCTGTGTTCGAATTTGTGTTTGTGTATCTGTATCTATGTATCTATGTATGTGTATATATATATATATACGCGTGCCAGTGTTCGAATTTGTGTTTTTGTGTTTTTGTATCTGTATTTTTACCTATATTTGTGGCTGTATCTGTATCTATATCTGGATCTGTGCCTTTGTATATATAATTGAAGAGCGCGTATTGGATGCATGGCTAGCAGATGCACTCGATATGGATGTTCCTGTGTGTGTCTCGGTCTTTCACTTCTATTGAATCCAATGGCGTACACCCGTTTAGTCACATGCTCAGATGTATTATTAAGCTGCTGTTAGTACATGCGCATATATAGTATTAGTTGTTACACCTAAGTTGTCTGTGAGGTTTTGGGGTTCAGGGGTTTTAACCCCTGTATACCAGGCTGCCGGCATGGTCCGCTATCCGTAAAAGGGTAGCTGTGCAGAACTAAATGTCTACATAGAGTTCACATACACCACTTTAAAGGCTAGTTTTTTCCTTGTTTCGCCCTATTTTTGCCCTTTTTTCCTTTTTCATGGCACTGTTTCGATGTACCCCGTTGCTATCATGCCGTGGAGATCAGCACATACGTAAATCTGTTTACGCCTGCATGAGTATTTTATCGCGTTAAATGCGTGTACCTATGAGTCAGTGTGGACGCTTATCTGTTGTGTGCCGCATAAGTGACTATCAAAGTGGTGACTAACAAAATATGAACAGGTGACTAAAAAAGTTTAAACAGGTGACCAACATAGTTTAAAAAATGACTAACAAAGTTTAAACAGGTAACTAAAAAACAGAGTTCAAATTGGCGACTAACGCAGTATAAAAAGGTGACTCACAAATTTTAAAGAAGCGACTACCTGGGTCGTACAGGGTAGTAAAGGTGACTAACAAAGTGGTCCCGAGTATAGAACAGCGACTAACTACGTGTGATCCTGCTGTGTCCGTTACAGCTCCACGCATCATGTTCATTGGCCTGAACGATAAGAAGCTCAAGGGCGAAATCGACTGGAAGAAGAACGGCGACTGGCGCCCGGAACTCAAGAACAACAAGACATTCTTCTTACACACTGTAAGTAGTTAGGTTTTAGCAAAAACAACACGACATTCTTCTTACACACTGTAAGTAGTTAGGTTTTAACAAAAACAACAAGACATTCTTCTTACACACCGTTAGTAGTTAGGTTTGAACAAGAATTACAACTGCAAATAGGCACATTTGTGCACGATTACAGTGAAAATAGCGATATATACCTGATAAGACTAGATTACATGTTTTAACATAACATCAATGCTGAGCTAGTGCTGTGCACACGGATTGTACACTGATCCATACTTGTCCACTGATGCGTGTCTACGACCACTGGACTAATACTACTACTAAAGCACTTATATTCTGCGGAAATGCAATGCGATCAAAATCCACATAACATATATAACTGACAGTTAAAGCGTCTCTCCGCGTAGCGTAGGAGTGTACCCTCAGTGGCCCGATATAGAGATACCTCTCCACTCACCCGGGAAATTGTCCAAAGTCACGTCTATACATTTGTCTGCACGGTGGTACGCGTTTCCTTTGTCCAAAGTCACGTCTATACATTTGTCTGCACGGTGGTACGCGTTTCCTTTGTCCAAAGTCACGTCTATACATTTGTCTGCACGGTGATACTCGTTTCCTTTGTCCAAAGTCACGTATATACATTTGTCTGCACGCTGGTACGCGTTTCCTTTGTCCGTATCCAACCACCCCGTCATGTCTGATGTCAGGACTGTTAACCGGTACTAATAACCACACTCCTTCACTCCTGCAGCCACGACACACGTACTACATAGACGATATGAATAGCAGGGCATCTGCATGGGTGCACCGAATTAATGAACAAGCTCAACTAAAACGCTAAAAAATGACTGAGCAAAGCTATCTTTTTCAATAAAAAAAGTACGCAAGAATCAGCAATGATATCTTAAGCAGCGCGACTATGCCATGCCCGCAGCTCTATAGCCGTGGCGTGTCTACGAAGCTCAAGTCTCGATTGTGATTGCAAAAGTGTTCGGTTTTACTCACATTGAACGCACTCTGTCGGTTTTTTTGTTTAATTGTAGAGTATGTAGAAAATACTTCTCGTGTGTAAAATGAACTTAGGGAACGTGCGAGAGCCTCGCCAGGACATTCATTGCGCAGCGTATATTTATACAAATCTAACGTTGACGCGTATCCTCCTTTGAGTAGTATGTTGCTTTATGTAATTTATGTGCTATCTACACACACACATACATACACACACACACACACACACACACCCATATATATATATGTATATGTATATGTATACATATTTATAGAGAGATATATATTATTATATTATTATATTATGTCTATATATTTATATATATATATATGTGTGTCTGTGTGCGTGTGTTTGTGTATATGTATATATATGTACGGATGTATATAGATATAGATATAGATATATATATATATATATAGTTATATATATATATATATAATATATATATATATATATATAATATATATATATATATATATATATATATATATATACATATAT
>NW_014040184.1:62353-68580 GCF_001186125.1 Sphaeroforma arctica JP610 | reverse complement strand
TATATGTATATATATACAAATATATATATATATATATATACCTAAAAGATAATCCCAATAAAGTACTCGACGGTGCAATTGTTTGTGATTGTGTTGACGATGCGGATGATACAATCGATGGGGATTGAGATGAAGTCCACGGCAACAGCGATGGTGCAACAGTAATATTCTTTGGTGGGATATACAGCATGTGGTGCATGAGAAGGTACGTTAATAACACTTAAGATTGCTACTGGTAACTGCGATAGTGCAATTCTAGTCTTCATTGGTGAGATATCATGTGGTACCTGAAAAGCTACAGCATTGGCACTTGGATTACTACTGGTAACTACGTTAGCGCAAGTATAGTCTTTAATAGTGAGATACCATGTGGTACCTTAGAAGGTAAGCAATAGCAATTGAGATTGCTCATGGTATCTGCGATAGAGTAATTATAGTCTCTATTAGTGAAATTGCATGTGGTGCCTGAGAAGATAAGAAATAGTAATTGGGATTGCCACTGGTAACTGCGATAGTGCAATTATAGTCATCATTGGGAGAGCATATGGTGCCTGAGCAGGTAAGCAATAGTAATTGGGATTGCTACTGGTAACTGCGACAGTGTAATTATAGTTTTCATTGGTGGGATAGCATGTGGTGCCTGAGAAATAAAGAAATAGTAATTGGGATTGCCATTGGTAACTGTGATAGTGCAATTATAGTCTTCACTGGTGGGAGAGCATGTGGTGCGTGAGAAGATACAGCTTTGGTACTTTGCATTGGCACTGGTAACTGCGATAGTAATTGTGGTGCCTGAGCAGGTAAGCAATAGTAATTGGGATTGTCACTGGTAACTGCGATAGTGCAATTATAGTCTTCTTCGGTTGGATAGCATGTGGTGCATGAGAAGGTAAGCAATAGTAATTGGGATTGCTACTGGTAACTGCGATAGTACCATTATAGTTTCTTTCAGTGGGATAGCTGTGGTGCCTGAGCAGGTATGCAATAGTAATTGGTATTGCCACTGGTAACTGCGATAGTGCAGTTATAGACTTTATTGGTTGGATAGAATATGGTGCATGAGCAGATACTGCATTGGTTCTTTGCATTGGCACTCGTAACTGCGATAGTACAATTATTGTCTTCTTCGGTGGGATAGCATGTGGTGCACAATAATGTAAGCAATGGTAATTGGGATTGTTTCTAGCACCTGCGATAGCGCAATTATAGTCTTAATTGGTGGAGTTGTATGTGATGCCTGAGAAGGTAAGCAATAGTAATTGGGATTGCCACTGGTAACTGCGATAGTGCAATTATAGTCTCCATTGGTGGAATAGTATGTGGTGCCTGAGAAGGTAAGCAATTGTAATTGGGATTGTTTCTAGCACCTGCGATAGCGCAATTATAGTCTTAATTGGTGGAGTTGTATGTGATGCCTGAGAAGGTAAGCAATAGTAATTGGGATTGCCACTGGTAACTGCGATAGTGCAATTATAGTCTCCATTGGTGGAATAGTATGTGGTGCCTGAGAAGGTAGGAAATATTAATTGGGATTGCTTCTTGTAACTGCAATAGTGCAATTATAGTCTTCTTCGGTGGGATAGTATGTGGTGCATGAGAAGGTAAGCAATAGTATTTGGGATTGTTTTTGGTAACTGTGATAGTGCAATTATAGTCTACTTCGGTGGGATAGCATGTGATGCCTGAGAAGTTAAGCATTGGGAATTAGGATTGCTTTTGATAACTGCGATAGTGCAATTATATTCTTTTTCGTATGGATAGCATGTGATTCCTAAGGAGGTTAGCGATAGCAATTGGGATTGTTTTTGGTGACTGCGATAGTGCAATTTTAGTCTTCATTGGTGGGATAGCTGTGGTGCCTGAGAAGGTAAGCAATAGCAATTGGGATTGCCACTGGTATCTGCGATAGTGCAACTATGGTCTCCTTTGGTTGGATAGCATGTTGTGCATGAGAAGGTAGGCGATAGTAATTGGGATTGTTACTGGGAGCTGCGATAGTACCATTATAGTCTTCTTCAGTGGGATAGCTGTGGTGCCTGAGAAGGTAAGCAATAAAAATTGGGATTGCTTCTGGTAACTGCGATAGTGCAATTATAGTCTTCTTCGGTGGGATAGCATGTGGTGCATGAGAAGGTAAGCAATAGTAATTGAGATTGCCGCTTGTAACTGCGATTTTGCAATTGTAGTCTTAATTTGTGGCTAGTATGTGATGCCTGAGAAGGTAAGCAATAGTATTTGGGATTGCCACTGTAAACTGCGATAGTGCAATTATAGTCTTCATTGGTGACATAGCATGTGGTGCCTGAGAAGGTAAGCAATAGTAAATGGTATTGATACTGGTAACTACGATAGTGCAATTATAGTCTTCTTCGGTGGGTTAGCATGTGGTGCACAACAAGGTAAGCAATAGTAATTGATATTGTTTCTGGTTACTGCGATAGTGCAAATATAGTCTTCTTCGGTGGGATAACATGTGATGAGTGAGAAGGTAAGAAATGGTAATTGGGATTGTTTGTGGTAGGTGCGATAGTGCAATTATAGTCTTCTTCGGTGGTATAGCATGTTGTGCCTGATAAAGTAAGCAATGGTATATGGGATTGTTTCTGGTAATTGCGATAGTGCCATTATAGTCTTCATTTGTGGGATAGCTGTGGTGCCTGAGAAGGTAGGCAATAGTAATTTGGATTGCTACTGGTAACTATGATAGTGTAATTATAGTCTTCTTCGCTTGGATAGCATCTGGTGCACAATAGGGTATGCAATAGTAATTGGTATTGTTTCTGGTAACTGCGATAGTGCAATTATAGTATTTTTCGGTGGGATAGCTTGTGGTGCCTGAGAAGGTAAGCATTAGTAATTAATATTGCCGCTTGTAACTGCGATTTTGCAATTATAGTATTAATTTGTGGCTAGTATGTGATGCCTGAGAAGGTAAGCAATAGTAATTGGGATTGCTACTGGTAACTGTTGGTATTGCTTCCGATAACTGCTATCGTGCAATTCCAGTCTTCTTCGGTGGGATAGCATGTTGTGCATGAGAAGGTAAGCAACAGTAATTAGTATTGCTACTGGTAACTACGATAGTGCACCTATATTCTTTATTGGTGGGAAAGCCTGTGGTGCTTGAACAGATACAGCATTGGTACTTTGCATTAGCACTGGTAACTGCGATAGTACAATTATTGTCTTCATTGGTGGAATAGTATTTTGTACCTGAGAAGGTAAGCAATAGAAATTGGGATTGTCACTGGTATCTGCGATAGTGCAATTATAGTCTTCTTCGGTTTGATAGCATGTGGTGCCTGAGAAGGTAAGTAATTGCAAATGGGATTGCTTCTGGTAACTGCGATAGTGCAAATATAGTCTTCTTCGGTGGTATAGCATGTGGTGCATGAGAAGGTAAGTGATAGTAATTGGGATTGCTACTGGTATCTGCGATAGTACCAATATAGTTGTTAGCGTGCGGTGATGGGGACTATAAGTAAAGTGTTAGTGTATTTAATGTATGGTGCGTTCGAATGAATTTATATACTGATGGTTTTTGTAATAGTGTTCAACCATTTGGGTTGGCCATGGTAAAAACTCATATGATCGGTATGAGAAACTTTATGCAGAACACTTTAGCACTCGGATATATTCTCTAGAAATAAATATATCACATTCTCTGTTACCACACTCAGTCTCGGACCTCGGCTCTCGGCTAGCCGGTGGCCCGTATCCTATAAATAGAATAGTCTGAGAAGAAGTCTCAAATTACTCTTACGTTCACTCAGGCTGACCCACCTATACATATATTAATTTGAGAACAAGTCCCAAATTACTATCGGGCTGACGACGTACAGCGTTATTGTTGTACCTGAGAAGGTAAGCAATAGAAATTGGGATTGTCACTGGTATCTGCGATAGTGCAACTATAGTCTTCTTCGGTGGGATAGCATGTGGTGCCTGAGAAGGTAAGCAATTGCAAATGGGATTGCTTCTGGTAACTGCGATAGTGCAATTATAGTCTTCTTCGGAGGTATATCATGTGGTGCATGAGAAGGTAAGCGATAGTAATTGGGATTGCTACTGGTATCTGCGATAGTACCATTATAGTTGTTAGCGTGCGGTGATTGGGACTATAACTAAAGTGTTAGTGTATTTAATGTATGGTGCGTTCGAATGAATTTATATACTGATGGTGTTTGTATTAGTGTTCAACCATTTGGGTTGGCCATGGTAAAAACTCATATGATCAGTATGAGAAACTTTATGCAGAACACTTTAGCACTCGGACATATTCTCTAGAAATAAATATATCATATTCTCTGTTACCACACTCAGTCTCGGACCTCGGCTCTCGGCTAGCCGGTGGCCCGTATCCTATAAATAGAATAATCTGAGAAGAAGTCTCAAATATTGTCATTACTGGTGGGATAGTAGTCGGTGTCTGAGAAGATATGCAATAGTAATTGGGTTGTGGTCAGTATACTATAGTACGTAGTTTATTTGATTATTTTAGGTCTTATATAAGTTTTACAGTTTATCAGAATAATCTGATAAACTGCGTTTTAGGGTTTTGCTGTTTTTACAGCACATGACTGATGACTCATTTTGAGAGTCATTAATCTTAGGATTACTGTTTACAATTATTAATAAATGAACAACGTCCCCCTCCCTGAGGAGGGAGAACGTTGAGATATAGTTACTCGACGTGTACTTACTACATTTTTAACTATACTTTGGAAAGTTGTTAGTTTATTAATAATTGTGAAAAAGCTATTTTATTTAAGCTACTTGATAGTATTAAATTGAAATTTATTAGTTTTTATACGAAGAAAGAACTTTGAATGTAACAGCAGAAGCAAGATGGAGCAGCAAGATGACGAGATCGCTAGAATCTACCGACGGAGGAGGTCGATAGAGGCTCTACTAGCAGTGTCGCTAGTGCCAGGATGCCGTCCTTGCTGTCAAATAGTGACAGCGGCCCGGTATAAACACAGAAAACGGGCGAACAGCAGATATAGCAGCACCAGTCAAGAGGATCTGAAGTAATCAATCGACGCTTTAGGCTAAGTAGAACTAGTATGGCTAGGCAGTTAGAAAGGTTCAGGCTTTCTCAGCAAGTAGCTATTGTTCCTAGAATACAGCAAACATTATCAAATAAAGACACTACAACTGAACACGAGGAGCTATCGAAAGAATCGGAGGGATCGAAATCAGCAGAACAGGAGCGAAATCAGAAGGTCCGGAGGGATTAAGACGGCAAAGACAAGGGCTCAGACAACGAACAAGATAAGTAGCAACAATAACTAAGAGTAGTTCTAGTAGTGGTCGAAACTATACGGTTAGAGATACAAGTAGTAGGGCAGTAGTTAAACCAGAACCCTACTATAGACACGTACGGACTGGAAGAACAAGCTTGGTTAGTTAAGACAATTGTTGGAGGTAAAATTTCCTTCGAAACGGGTAAATAGAGTCAGAAAAGCTAGATTTTAGTGTTGAACAGATAAATATTTAAAAGAAGATATAAGATAGTAGTGCCTACGTTAGGTAGGGCTAAAAGTGATATCATTACAAACATTATAGACCCACGCCAGATCTAGACAAAAGCAAACTATAGCAATGTTATTTACACCTTTGTAGAAAGCATGGGATAGGAATAAACATAAACATACCACCTGCACATAGAGGCTTAGAACGAGTAGATTTACAGTAAGCGAGTGGTTTCAGACGAGCTAACATTATATTCCAGTTGTTGCAAGAAACCATAGCTCAACATACTCACAGAGAAGTGGTCTACCGAGAGAAGGGCCATGGAAGAGAACCAAGAACAATACTAAGAAACATCTGCCTTGGGAGACTTCGGGCGACGGGACGTACGAGGGCAATATTAAGTAGAGTCTAGTTGCATAAGAGAGGGATCGGCAGAGCCAGGAAGGCCTATATGGAGCCATCATGGGTTGCTTACCACAATGGCACATGTTGGAACACGGAAGAATAAATCAGCGACATACGGGGAGCAACACAGGAGCTGAAGAGCCTTCTCAGGAGCAAAAGGATTTCACTGAAGAGGGATGTGACTCCACCAGAAGAATGGAGAAGCACACCAGGGGGTAGGGTGAACCCCGACGGGTACTAAAACATAAATACATATAACATGTGCATTGGCTAAAGTCAGGCGTAGGATTCATGGGTGAGTTGATACTGCGGCAAGGGACGAAATAAATTGCCTAAGCAAGAATATC
>NW_014040184.1:31955-43139 GCF_001186125.1 Sphaeroforma arctica JP610 | reverse complement strand
GTGGGATAGCTTGTTGGACATGAGAAGGTAAGTAATAGCAATTGGAATTAGCATGTGATGCCCGAGAAGGTAAGTAATAGCAATTGAGATTATTACAGGTAACTGTGATATTATAATTATAGTCTTCATTGGTGGGATAGCAATTGGTGCCTGAGAAGGTGAGCAATAATAAATGGGTTTGCCACTGGTAAGTGCGATAGTGCAATTATAGTCTCCATTGGTGGGATAGCATGTGGTGTCTGAGAAGGTAAGCAATAGTAATTGGGATTGTTACTGGTATCTGCGATATTACAGTTATAGTCTTCATTACCGGGATATAATGTGGTGCCTGAGAAGGTAGGCAATAGTAATTGGGATTGTCACTGGTAACTACGATAGTGCAATTATGGTCTTTATTGGTGGGATACTATGTGGTTCCTGAGAAGGTAAGCTATAGCTATTGGCATTGCTACTGGTAACTGCGATAATGCAATTATAGTCTTCATTGGTGGGATAGTATGTGTTACTTGATAAAATACAACATTAGCATTTGGGATTGCTACTGGTAGTTGTTATGGTGCAGTTATAGTCTTCTTTGACGGGACAGCATGCGGTGATTCCAGTTTCCCACCTAGTGAATCCCTGAGTATCAATCAGACCACCCCTCTCAGGTCTGACCTTTACCCAGTCTGCTCTAGACCACCAGAGTGACGCCCTTGTTTTGTATGGCCTTACAGACGTGTTTGTAAACCACTCTCTTACCTGTCGTGGCCCACGAGTACGAGCCCCTGACTGTTCTAGTCCACTGGAATGTCGCCATGACTCTGTTGTATGGTCGTACAGGCATGGTTGTAAAATGCATGGTTGTAAAAGAGTCAATTTCCTAACGACATGTCGTTTGCGTAGCCGACATGTCGCTTCGGTCATTTAAATTACTGTTCAGGCAACATGTAGCTGCAGGGTATCCCCTGGTGGTCTTTGTAGTATGCTTGCTGTTACTATCATTTTAGGCATGTGTTTTATCCCAATCAGTTTTCGTCTGATTGGATAGACCAGGTTCAAAATGCAGTCTCTACAAAACCTTAATTATAAATAAACAATATCAAATAAACCCTACTCAAGGACTGCCTGACTACAATGTCCTCAAGTATCTACATATACATATAAACACACGTTTTTTTGGGATGTGGGCTAATGAACCTTTTTCTGATTTTCGTCACTCGAAATACTAAGCGTTGATTATTCCACGAATATCTCAAGTATCATCTCAAGTGGTTGATAGGAGCATCGGGTAATAAGTTTTTCAAGATGGGCCACTACTGGCGAGCACACAAGCCGCAATTAACAAATCGGAAACTACGGCAGGAGTGACCATCTACTTTATGGAATCACTTTTTTCTTCAAATGATGTTCTACGATAACGCAAACAACACGTGTCGTATGATAAAACTAGCAACACACGTCTTCGCCCTTATGCAGAACTAGTTAGTATCAGTATCTACTACAGCTCAAAAGGGTTTATGTGTGTATTATTGTTTTTACTTTCATCTATTTTTACATGTCATTACTCCCGACGCTTTCGACATTGGCTTTCAGAGCAGGTATTTATCAGTCAGACCCAGATTCCAGAACTGCTGAATCCCATCGTGCTCGTAGAACATTGGCTGTTGTTTGATAAAGTCGAAAGGTATTTGTAATTGTCAGGCACAGTATGGCTCAGTACGCGTCGTCACATGGTCATATATACAAGTGTAAAGGACACAATTAAACTTTTGGCTCATGTACCTGAAGTTAAATGTCCCAAAAAAAAAGAAGACAAAGAGTTCCCTATGGCCTCACATATGTTGCTGTGAGCTAACTTGTGTATTTCTCGTCCTACAATTAGATGCACAGAGGGAGACATAGTACATATAAATGCATATACCGGAACATATGGAGACATGAATTATAACTATACTGTTTACACACACACACACACACATACGCATATGGAAACAGATATATGACTAACTACATACATGCAGCCTTTTAACTCGCACAAAAATGTAGTGCTATCTTCAACCACCTTGCAAAACAAATGGACTTTAAGTCTTTGCATTAATCGACGCTCTTGCCCTGATACAAGTATTTGCAAATTCCCGTTCCATGCAAGCTTGCAATCGTCCTGAGATTTTCAAAGTCCATAAGCTCACCTTGGTTTCATAAAAACCCGGTTTAGGGTATCTTTCTGATCCCTGCACGCGCCCCAGCTCCGGATACTGTAACGACGCCCAGTAGTACAGCGGGATCATCCTTCGCATATCCGTGATCTTCTCTTGGTCATGTTTCCAAGTAGAGTTAAAGTACGGTATGGCGAATGTGGCACCCCTATACAGGGGCGGGGTGGTGTCGGTCGAGCGCTTAAACTGAAACATGTCTATCCCGACATTCAACGCCAACCGTGCTAATGTGTACCATCTGCGCAGTGGGAGGGAGAGGCGAGGGGAGGTGTGTGGGGGGGGTCAGCAAAACGGCAAGTATTAGATAGGCGATATATGCATATATACATACATATATATATATATATATACATATATATATATATATATACACATATACATATGTATATATGTAAGTATACGAATGACTGTAAGCGCGAATTAAGACTCTTAGTGAAGATACGAGGGTGGGGCGATCGAGTACTTACCCCGAGAGTTAACATCATCGAGTACTTACCCCGAGAGTTAACATCATCGAGTACTTACCCCAATAAGGTTAACATCATCGAGTACTTACCCTGATAACGTGAACATCATGTAATGCAGCTGAGTCTCGCGGATCATTTCGTGCGGTAACGAACCATCGTCTGCAAACTGACTCAAGAGCCGCCCTCGAGCCACATCTACATGGTTGATCAACCTGCGATGTTGTGTTGGACAGCGTACGAAGGATAAGCTATGTATATATATACTATAAGCTGTACATATATATACTATAAACTGTACATATATATACTATAAGCTGTACATATATATACTATAAGCTGTACATATATATACTATAAGCTGTACATATATATACTATAAGCTGTACATATATATACTATAAGCTGTACATATATACACTATAAGCTGTACATATATGTACTATAGGCTGTACATATACATACTATAAGCTGTACATATATATACTATAGGCTGTACATATATGCACTATAAGCTGTACATATATATATTATAAGATGTACATATATATACTTTAAGCTGTACATATATATACTATAAGCTGTACATATGTATATACTATAAGCTGTACATATATGTACTAGAAGCTGTACATATATATATATTATAAGCTGTACATATATATATACTACAAGCTGTACATATATATATATATACTGCCCTCTACCTTCCAAGTGGAGGTGGTCTGCATGATGGGTGCAATGGGTATCACTTTGATTTGATGCATAATCACTTCCACACGCCTCTCTCACATACTTTACAGTAATTATATTGGTATACATCTGAATATACTTATAGTAAATGGTTGGTAACGCATACTATCCACCCCACGTCGCTAAATACAGTGCTTTATAGTTCAGATAGAAACAACTGTACACCTACTCGAGATAGGGAGGTTAGCGTATACGCCAGGCGAACCCAAATATCGATAATACACAACAATCTGGGATACGTATGGCGAACGGGGTCATGTTCACTCTCGCCAGGTCATTATTACTGTAGGGTTCACTAATTTTTCTCGACGATTGCTGAACGCTCGAGATAGGGTTAGCGTATACGCCAGGCGAGACCAAAAACATATCGACAATACATAATAATCTGAGATACGTATGAAGATTGCTGAACAGTTGAGATAGGGTTAGCGTATACGCCAGGCGAGCCCAAAAAAGATATCGATAACACACAACAATCTGGGATACGTATGGCGATTGCTGAACACTTGAGATAGGGTTAGCGTATACGCCAGGCGAGACAAAAAATATATCGATAATACACAACAATCTGGGATACGTATGGCGATTCTGGTCGGTATTTGCCCCCTGTGTTGCCAGGGTATGAATAGTTAGGCAGGTCCATGCATACAGAGCTACATCAGACTTGCACCCATGTATTGGCCGCCTATACCAGACAAGTGTAATACACACCTGGGAATGTCACCGACAAAGGCCAGTAGCGCACTCATCTGTACGTCGAAGTAGACGCCGTGGTTATTGGGACTCTGGTACTCTCCTATGCCTTGTTTGGAGGACCTCAGATATGCAATGTACGCCCTGAAGCAACCGGTAGGCAACGAAAATACAGTTACTACGGACAAGGCTTATGTAATCCTACCATGTACACGGGAAAGCTCATACTTGTTATAAGGAGTGTGTTGCTGATGACATGCCTTGTTAGTCCTATTATATCCATAGGAAAGCTTTTAATGTCGTATAAAAGGGTATATGTTGCTGATGATATGGCTTATTAATCCTACCACATCCACGGGAAAGCATACAATGTCACATAAAAGGGTATATGTCGTGGTGGTGATGGGTGGTTGTATACACCGTCATCAACCAGAATTCGCGCGGATAGTGTTGATATCACACATCTGTTGCATGGTTTACCGTATCCCTTTCATATGTCGCATGGAAGTGGATAGTTAACCAAAAAATGTTAGAGTGATCGCCCCGCCAGCTGTGATACTACCCAGAGGTTGATTAACCCTAAAACCCTAAAGCCTACCCAGGGGTAAACCTTAAATCCTACCCGGGGGTAGGGCACCAGGGATTGACTTAGAGGATACGCAGTTTGGTGTAATGGCTCAGAAGACTTTCATACACAATGGTTTACATCTGTGTCATCGGAAGCTGAAGCTTATTCTTGATATGGATAGGCCAATCACAAAGGCTATAACTTATACGCCACACTTTACAGAGTGTGTGTCTGTTCACAGGTCTCACTGAGCGTGCATATATCAGACTTCTCGCAGTAACATAACACATGCACATACTTGAACCAACTGGTTAGCTTTGATGAGTCGCTCTTCTTCAGTTCGCCAGACCGTTTGATCATTCTGTGGATATACGACGGCACTAAAATGTCAGTACATTGTCAATAGCAGACTTTCTAAACCCTAAACCCTAACTTTAAAATGCATATGTATTCTCAACGTATGCCCATATATAGGAACTCCTCATTTCGGTCACGTTTACCTCACAATGTCCAGGAAGAAGTAGAAGTCCTTGAACTCAATAACTCCCGTTGACTCTCCCAGGTTGTGGTTTTCTCCCCAGTGGATCTGTGGTGGTACAGTGTTCAGTGCAGTAGATAATTTACGGTATTAAAAAGTATTTGAAGGGGGTTTTTTTTTGAAACGTTTAGGAGTAATTTGTTTTAAAGTATTAGAAGTTAGTACAGTTCTTGGTAGTGGAGGATACCAAAGTATGGAAAAGTCAGTACAATGTAAAATATAGAGTTCACATCCACATACCTCACCACACATACAGATCCGGACATATAGGAACAAACCATTGATTAAACCACGAAACATATTCCTGTATATTATATCGCTCTAATCAAACTATGTATACCATTGAATCCGAATATGAAAAATATGTGTGTCTATTTTTTCAGCTCCCAGTAAAAAACACCGATTGATGACAAAAAAATGCGGCTATAACACATCAGACAGCTACGATACTGTTTGTAACCGTACTACATAAACTAAGTAGCATCAGTTATCTTGTAAGGCACAACATGTACATAGATACATAGGTACAAAATACAAAGGTACATACTCTCACACACACACACACACACACATATATATATATATATACATAAACTAAGTAGTATCAGCTATCTTCTAGCACAGATAAAGCTGTGAACCATGTTTATGCATTTAGTAGCTACAGATAAATTCTATGACACGGCATACTGTGGACAGAATACATGCACTTAATAGCCATAGCTATCCTTTAGACAGGGGTTTTAGGGCTTTATCTGACCCCTAATCGCCAATTTTGAAACCTGAAGTTGTGAACGAGCACTACTTACCTGCGCATACTTGCTGTGTGGATTCATCTTCGTGTTTTCGTTTACGAACCACACCTTTATATTGCGAGCAGCAACTTGAGCGTATTTTTGTTCGCCGGTGAAATAGTGGGCTGTAGCAGTGATGTAACATGGGAGAGTATATCAACAGCTACAACCACACATACAATGATGTAAAACCTGGGAACACATTCAAAGCTACAGCCACACATATAATGATATAAAACCATACATAGCTACAACCACACATTCAATGATATAAAACCATCCATAGCTAGAATCACACATACAATGACATAAAACCATCCGTAGCTACAACCACACATACAATGATATATAACCATTCATAGCTACAACCACTAAAACCATTCATAGCTTCAGTCACACATACAATGATAAACCATTCATAGCTACAATCACATATACAATGACATAAAACCATTCATAGCTGCAACCACACATACAATGATATAAAACCATTCATAGCTACAGCCACACATACAATGATATAAAACCATTCACAGCTACAGCCACACATACAATGATATATAACCATGCATAGCTACAAACACACATACAATGGTATAAAACCATTCATAGCTACAGCCACACATGGAAATGTAAAAGCAGAGATCGCACGGGCATACCGAGGCCAAGGCACGTGGTGTTGCCATACATCGCAGCCAGACGCGTACGATCAAACTTGTCGCTCTCCTTGTCGTATAACTCAGTACCTGCCAGAAACGCACCAGAATGTGAAATCAGTACTCAGCGAGTTGAATATGGATATGGATATGGATATGGATATGTATATATATATATATATATATATATATATAAACATACGTATGTATATATATATACACATTCGATGCGACCCATACACGACAGCAGAGATGTCGGCCAGCTTAGCTTGGGTTCGTTGTTCGAATTCGATGTTAAACAGTAAGCCACAGTATAAGAATACCCTAATGTTAAACAGTAAGTTAGGATACTCTAGCATATCCCACACATTCGTTCTTTTGTGACGGTATTACCTCATCGTCGGACTGATAGGACTGGTTTCTCCCACATTACGTACCTTTACGTTCATAACTTTAAACACGGCGGTGGGTCATACTTTCAGGCCGGTTTTAATAACGAAACGCTTGATACCTGCAAAGAAGGCCTACTTGCCTACAGTATTGGTTTAATCTATACAAGACTACTTTAGCACACCTATAGTACCACACTGTAGTATATTCACTTGGCAAACCTTTAGTAATATACTTAAATATACACGTAGTACCGCACTTTAGTCTACTTACCTGGCACACGCTGGCCGTCCAGTCTGATATACGGCAGTCCATTGCGCGTGTTTGGATTGGGCCAGAAGTACGGCTTGGGCGTATAGTAGTCGTGAACGTCACGGCTGTGATGGGTTGGTTTGTGCAGGAAAGCGGAGACAGTTGAGCGCTGCTACAGGAGGAATATATAAATATATATATATATATAATTCAAACACACACATAAAGCAACACAAACACAAAACACAAAACACCAAACACAAACACAAACACAAAAACACACACACACACACACACACATATATATATATATATACATACATACATGCAAACACAAACACAAACATGGCATAGGGAATAAAATTTTAATTCATATTCATATAGTACAAGATATCGCAAGGTAATGTGCAAGTGTTGGGTATACATTTGGCCCCACTACGCCCATATTACTCAACAGTACACCGTCAGGCAAAACGCCTATAGGGTATAGGGTTTTAATAAAAACCTGAACCCTAAATAAATGCAAGCAGGCAGAAACCCATCCGTACGCATACACTTTGTAGGTACTCACAATTGAGAGAGTGTGTTGTCTCATATACTTTAGTTATGTACAAAGGAATACTTGTATGTATACATATACTCGTGCAAGCGAGAATGATGTACATGAGTCCTGTACTATAAATAGAACTAGAATGGTACCTGGGCGGTCTCTCGGTCTTTCTGATGACACTCCACGGCCCCTGCGTCAGGGCGTAGTCGGCGCATTCCTTCAACTTCCTAATAAGAACAGTGTATAAATAGATTTCGTTCAGAGTTTAGTGGCAACAGCTGTGGTGGTTTTGCACAGAAGGATTTGAGTGCGGGTGAATCTCACTCATTTTGATACACTTAATACTGTAGCACTTAAATCGAGGCACTCAATTTGCACGACCAACTCGTGTAGTGCACAACGCCAGGATATATTAGTAGAAGAGGCAGCCACACACACACACACACACACATATATATATATATAAATATATATGTATATGTACATAGACAAGGAAATATTATTCTAAGTATTCCCAGGGTCGTACTAAAAAATGATCCATGGAACTCTTGAACTCCTTCACTTGGCAATGCATGAAACTCGCACAGTCACGTTCTCACACCAGCATATACCTATAACACTCGTCTGATACACTACGCCACCTGGACGTACACATCAGCTATGACGAACACACAGTCAACAGTCATCCAATAGATTTTTGACTACAGAACGGAAGATATGTATACTTATTCTGCGACACGTATCAACTCTATATACAGCACCCAGAGTGTACACAAACAAGGTGTGAGGCGCTAATAAATACAGGAACACACACACCAAAAGCAGCAACCAATAAATTTGTACACAACTCGGTATGGATTGACATACAAAGCACGCCCACATAAACGCTTTGAGACTACTTACGCAACCACACTGTCCAGATGCCCTCCTTTGCCCGCCTTCCACGCATCCCGTTCCCGTTGCAGTACGGTTTCATTAAACGCCATGAACGTGTCTCTGGTGAAGCCAGTCTTTGCCTTGATGTTCTGCTGCCGCGCCCGGTTGAGCAGGAGCTGTATGTACGCACAGGAGAGCATAGACATGCACGTGTAAAGGCATGGTGTACGGATATAGCATTCGCTATTGGTGATACCTATGCAGTTGAGTGTGTTGGTTATGAGACTGAAGTATATCATTGAGTGTATATGTGTCGCTGTGAGGGTCAAAGTTTGCCACAGAATGCATTCTGAGGTACCAGAGTACCAGGGAGCGTCTATAACTACTTGCAATAGGGTTGAAGTGTACCAGGGAACGTCTATAACTACTTGTAATAGGGTTAAAGAGTACAAGGGTACGTCTATAACAACTTGTGTAAAAGGGTTGAAGAGTACAAGGGTACGTTTATAACTACTTGTAATAGCGTTGATGAGTACAAGGGTACGTCTATAACTACTGTAATAGGGTTGAAGAGTACAAGGGTACGTCTATAACTACTTGTAATAGGGTGAAGAGTACAATGATACGTCTATAGCTACTTGTAGTAGGGTTGAAGAGTACAAGGGTACGTCTATAACTACTTGTAATAGGGTGAAGAGTACAATGATACGTCTATAGCTACTTGTAATAGGGTTGGAGAGTACAAGGGTACATCTATAACTACTTGTAATAGGGTGAAGAGAACAATGATACGTCTATAGCTACTTGTAATAGGGTTGAAGAGTACAAGGGTACGTCTATAACTACTTGTATTAGGGCTGAACTGACCACCGAATGAGATGCGAAGGAGTGGCTGCATCTACACAGCCCCACGAATACAGCTGCAAGAGCTTCCCACCTCTTCCTTTCACTGCGCATAAGCATATATCAAATCTAAACCAGCTTAGAACACCCTAGAACACTCTAAACACACTAAACAAACACGAATGCCGCCTAAACAAACACTCGAGATAGGCAAAAAAGAAACAAAAGATAAAAACCAAAAACCAACTTTAAATTCACTACAATACACTAGTAACCAACCTGGATCCCTTCTGATCGGTGTACACTTCTGGACAGAATGTTTCCAACGAGAGGATAAAATCAAAGAAGAGCTTTAAACTCACTACAATGCACCAATAACTAACCTGAAGATAAAACCAAAGAAAAACTTTAAACTCGCTACAATGCACCAGTAGCTAACCTGGATCCCTTCTGATCGGTGTACACCTCTGGCCACAATGGCCCCTGACTTCTCCAGTGCACCCTGTCCTGAATATAATCGGGCCACCCATCCTGCTTTTTGGACCGTGTTGGGACCCGAGACGTCATCTGAGAGTTTGCTGGACCTCGTTTTGTCTGTGAGGTAAAAAGTGGATATAGCAATCAGGAGACGGTTGTATGTACGAACTCACTTCAAAAAGCTAACACAGCGACAGTTCATTATGAAACATGGGCGCGTATAACTATACTGGAGCGACCGTACGATTATGGTAACAAATGATCCTATGCCGATCTACAGTAACTTGATCATTAACATAGGCGAATACACGACCATACAAATTAGTACTTCGTTACTTCATGTACCGTCTAGTGCACCCGATCAAATACAATCCTTAAAAACAGAAACAAAGTGGTGGACCTGCACATCCATGTAAAATACACATAGACATATACATACACGCATAATGGTATATAAAAATATATACAATACGGGTATATAGGCATACATGCGTATATAAAATATATATACAATACGGGTATATAGGCATACATGCGTTCAAAGTTGCATGCAATACATGAACCAACACACACTAGTACCTACACGCATACAGTCACGAGAGTAACTCGATATTACTATAACTACCCGCGAATACCCCGGAACGCAAACTACCCCGGGGATACCAACCTACCACATACTCTATCCGTAAACACCAAGTCACTTACGCCGTTCCCACGAGTAGTCTCTTGGCCACCTATCCCAAGGACCCGGAATACCCAATCGATAAAGGATCTCTACTTTGGGTCTACGGCCGTATCGTAAGGTTTCATCAAAGAGCTCTGATGCCTCCCTGTGGAACATGACCTGAGGCTCTTCCTGCGAGGGATGTTGAAATAGTAGATGTACCAGGAGTACGGTAAGAGACTTCTGAAAGTACACACACACACACGCACACACACACACACATATATATATATATGTATATATATATATATATATATATATATGTATATTATATATACTATACACATATTAATGTATATATATACGTACATAGTATATAATATACATAATTAAACTACTCACCCTAATATATTNTATAAGAAGCATTACTTGTGTATTTAAGTGTTATTTTATATATAGTAGTTGTATATG
>NW_014040184.1:27850-31935 GCF_001186125.1 Sphaeroforma arctica JP610 | reverse complement strand
ACTAATAAATTAAATTAATAATATATATATATATATATATATATATATATATATATATATATATATATACACACATATATATATATATATATATATGTATATACATAGACAGACACTTACGTACATATATCCGATCACATAGTTATATAAATATATACATATACATAAAATATATACTTTGTTTATCTTAAATATGTATATATATCCATATAGATATATATAGTGATACTAGCAGCTAGGCAAGTTCAATAAGTGAACCGACCAACTTGCCTAGCTGTAAATGTCACAATAAATCACAATGTATCCCTATATATACATATACATAATTATGCACATACATGAATGCGTACACATGAGCAAGATTATGCACAAGCAGAACTAATCAGAACGTCAGCGTCCTGCTTTTATGGTGCCCATACCTTTGCGTCTGGATTGAAGTCTGGGTCGAACAGCACATCGTTGTTCTGCAGCCGCGCCATTGGGACCTGAAAGTACTTGCTGTGCTTTCCTGAGGGGATGCCGTGATACAATAGACAAGTCAACAACCATATCAATACAGCCATATCTGGCGGCGGATGGATCGAACGCATCTCGACCGCAAGACACACGCATATATCACATACATACAAACTCCCAGTACACAGCCATACCCTGTGTGGCCGTGGTAGATACTATCTTGGCCCACGCACTGGTTGTGAAGTAGCAGTTGCCATCGAACGGTAGAATCCATTTCGCTCCAGCCGCGCGCCCCTGGAATTCCGTATGGATTATTATGATTATGCTTTAGTTGTTAACCATGTTTTACGCCCCTATACCCCTACCATTCCCTGGAATTTCGTATGGATTATTTTGATTATGCTTTAGTTGTTAACCATGTTTTACGCTCCTAAACCCCTACCATTCCCTGGAATTTCGTATATATTATTTTGATTATGCTTTAGTTGTTAACCATGTAATACGCTCCTAAACCCCTACCATTCCCTGGGAGTTCGAATGGGATTGAGATCGGTGTTGGTGTATACTACGGATTGAGATGGTGTGTTTCTCTTGAGGGTTCGAATGGGATTTGAGTATGTTTTAGATGTAAATTAGTTTATGCTGAACCCGTGCTCTCAGGCTAGCACACTATTCTAATTGCACGAAATACCTATCATGCTCTATTCAGATATCAAAGTGATCCCACTATAAATATTCGGGCGACGCACACATATCGTTACAACTCTCAATACTCGTATATATATATGTATATATAAATATAATATATATATATATATAAGGATAAATGGATAAATGGATATATATATATATATATACATATACATATAAATACATATATACATAAACATACACATGCCTGTATATATATATATATATATATATATATCCAGACACCAAGCACACACTCGAGTAGAACAATCCGTATATACCCACTCCCAGATGCTCATACCAGCCGTATCATGGAATTGCGCGCTCCATTGTTGTTCATCATGTACAGGATGCGTTTGTGATGCATCTCGTCATTGATCAGTGCCTGCACCTTCTCCTCCTGGTGGCGATAGTATCTGCTTCTCAGTACATCTGGGACCGGAAACTCTTCAAACCGAGTCTCTCTCTTCTCGTATTCCTCTGGATCGTAAACCAACTGCGTATACTCCTGCAATGCCGATGGAGTGGTTTGCGAGTGTGGGGTTGAGAAGTATACGAGATGGTGATTCTTGAACTGAGCTATGTATGCCTTCTGTATGTATGTACAGTGAGAGCCTGGGAACTCGATATACATGCAGCGAATTTGATGGGCATCTCATTCATATACAGTACACTTAGATACAAAGCACTACACCAACTCGAATAGCCCGTTTGCTACCCGGGTTTGAACAACAATGTCCACATAGCCACGACACACCGCGTGAATCCCTTGATACTTGAGATTGTATAGTATAGACAGCACGCTACTCTACCTGACCATAGTCGTGCAGCATGTTGATGATGCGGGTTTCTTCGGTAGTGTTTAGTATCCTATTTAGCAACCAGTGCTTTCTGCACCCCTGTAGGTCGGGTTCATTGTCCAGAATGAATCTGTAGGTGGATATAGAGCCGAGTGTGGTATGAGCAAGGCCGCATACTTCTAGTAGTAACAGGGATCTATCACATAGTGTGATCAAGGTGTACATACGGCATACGAACTCGTATACAGTGGCAAGCACAGGATGACATCTTCCGATTGATTGGACAGACTGTGGTAAAGTACGTTTCATTCAGGACGAGTGTGGGGCAGTCGTATTCCAGTAGTCAGTGCGCAGGATTGGCCTTCAACATGTCAGATGTTAAGCTAATTCGTATACTGGTAGGACAAATGGGACAATGCCACTGCAGATGTAGATGGTTTTGTAGTATCGAGATTGTAGGAGGTTTTGTAGTATCGCGAGTGTAGGAGGTTTTGTAGCATCGAGAGTGTAGGAGGTTTTGTAGTATCGAGAGTGTAGGAGGTTTTGTAGTATCGAGAGATGCCTTGATGATTCGGCCGTGTGCGTTTAACCCGACAGAGCGGAACTCTAGGCGGCAGGTATGGACAGAATTGTGGCAAACAACTGTAAGTAACAGGACAGGGGTGTTACCTAAACCAAGGGAAATAAACCGAGGCACCGGTTGGACATACGCCTAAACCCAGGACAAGACTGCCAGAAACAGGCCAGGGATATTATCTTATTCATAAACATCGGGTTCTTGTCTCACCACAGATACACTTTGACATACTCACTCACAGCTTACTCGACATTGTCGTGTAGCTGTTCGATTCTACAACACCCACAGCTTACTTGACATTATCGTGCAACTGTTCGATGCTACAACACCCACAGCTTACTTGACATTGTCGTATGACTGTCCAATTTTATGTCTGGGTGGCAGATCATTTCCTATGGCTCGGAAAAGCATAAAAGGTGTTGAGATTGGTGGCAGCTTGGATATGTGAGCTGCTCTGAGTTGTCCGCTGGTTGTTGCTGGTAGATTCGCTTCCCTTGGTGGTACGTTTTGCCTCTCATCTGACGGGCTAGGTGTTTGTGCCGGTCTGTATGATCGGAAGCGGTTTGGGTGGTGTATTGAGCGATGGTATAGGTCTGGAAATAGACCAGAAGATAGGGGAGGGATGGAACGGACCTCTGAGAAGTTGTTTGAGACAGTATCGATCTACTTCAGTACAGGCCACAAACGTACGTATCACAAGAGGTGTATGTGTATGTGTGTATGTGTATTAGAATTAATGTATATATGTGTATTAGATTTTATGTATATATACATGTATGTATATACTATATTGTATATATTATATATTATATAGCTGTAGTTGTATATATTATATATATATATATATATATACACATTCATATACATTTCTATATCTATATGCAAGCATAAATACATATACATACATACATAGGCACATACACACACACACAGATATATATATATATATATATATGTATGTATACATGCATATGCATGTGTATATACATCTACAAACGTCTCATACTTCCGAGGCAGAAGCAAGGGAAACTGTGAAATTGATAAGTACACCCACTGTATATAGGGACAAAGAGGTAAAGGTATATCTTACCTTACTTCTATACAAGAAACTCATGTTATGACTAACGCACATAAGAGAGTTCGTCAGATAATGTTATTTGATGAGCTCAAAGCCACCCTATAGATGTTCGTGCTACAAATTATTTGGTACAATCTACTAGGTGATGCAAATGTTAATCTGTATAAATATGTGAGAGTATATACATAAATAAATATACGTAATAATATACAAATACAAATATAAATATACATATAATAATATGAATATATATGTATATATATATCGACACATACTTACATATATATAAATTATATATATTTATATGTGTGTGTGTCTATGTGTTTATATATAGATTTATATATATATATAAATGTATGTATGTATGTAGTAAGTATGTATATGTACGTATACGTAAATGTAAAATTAAAATAAGAAGTATAAGTATATATAAGTGTATATATATATATATATATATATATATATAATTAATATATACACACAC
>NW_014040184.1:19982-26032 GCF_001186125.1 Sphaeroforma arctica JP610 | reverse complement strand
GTATTAATTTATATATACATATACATATATATGTATGTATACATATATATATATAATTGCATGCGAAATACCATATATTAAATATCAACAATTAATAATTGAATTCTATGATTTTCATGTGCATACGTAAGGAAATACACAGTATTGTTTATATAAATATGAACAACATATTAGTGTGTTTAGATGAGTGTGTGCACGTATACTCACACTCAGGTATGGGTATGGTACTATTTTTTATCACACATATCTGTGCATACACGTATACAAAATCCGGAAGAGAAAGCTAGACAGCAATATTTAAATGTATGACATGTGCACAAAGATGCAAGGCAGGTAACTAGTACGCGCAATAGAGTGTATCAATTTGTCAGACAGTTAATTCAGGTGTAAGGATCATGAAAGCGCTTCATATACACACGCATACACGATCGTTATGTTACGTGCGTTTTTGTGCGTAGGTGACTTCATATATATAAAGCGGACTTGCATACATATTCAAACCCATGTTTCTATACATATACTCACTGCAGCAATCTGGCAGTACTTCAATGCAAGGACACAATGTGTAGCCCCTCATACCCATTATATCCCGCGTCACTCGTCAGTAAGAAGTACATCAGCGTACACAGCACTGCCATGAACAGAATTTTCCGCCTGGTGGCCGATGACTTGACCTTCCGATTCTTCTTTTTAACCCATACTTGTAATGTGCTCGACATACGCCTTAGCGACAGTGTTGGTGTTTGTTTATCTTCACAATTGTTTATGGGGCTGCATTGAGATGTGTCTGCTGCACCAATTTCGGCACGGGAGAGGTTATCCGAACTCATCGTTTTGTCTTGTTTTGTTTGATCTTACACCTTCCGAGCTGCTTGGATGTGATGACTATATATATATATATATATATATATATTAAGACGGTGATTTCAATGGGCTTCCTCGTATGTCCTAGTAATGTTCGGTTTGACGAGGGTGACTAGATTGTATATAGGCCATAATTCATACAAATGGCGTTGTGAGTTTACAACTCAATTTCCAATTCTATCTTAATACGTGCTATACTTTAACTCGCACACCACTTTCGCCGAGTATAAACAGCTTCGGAAGAAAACACTAGGTAGGCTTCCTGCAGTTGTTTTGACTTGTAGGCTTCTAATTAGGCTAACAAGCACACACGTTTCACTGTTCGGAGATGTGTGTCATACTAGAGCTAGAGTGACCGGAGTTGAACCCCGTATGATGGAGCAAGTAACCAGCAGGACGTCTAATTAGAAAGTAACGAGTATTATATCGATTACCACTACTCGTCCCCACAGCGACCATAATTCTTAGAATTTTTTATATTAATATTTTAGTTAAAAATAAACAAGGTGACAAGTCACAACCGCGCAATCGTGTAACAGGCAGTATAGGTCAATATTAAGTATTTTAATGTCCACATCGAGTCATCGAATAAAAGTAAGGCTTTGCTGCTCTGCGGCGAAATGTTGATAGAAAATTTGCATTGCCATAACAACGCTACGGTAATATTTATTTTGATGATGAGTTTCTTATCCTTTTTTTGTCACAGTGGCTAAAAACAAGAAGAGAGTCACAGGACACAGGCTCACAGTCCACAGAATCTCAGACTCACGCGGCCAAGCCTCACAACAGACTTTTGTTCTCACAGGAAATTGAATGTTTTGTTTTGTTCTATATTTTTGGGTTTTGTTTAAAAAAACCAACAAACCAACAAAAAACAAAACAAACAAACAAACAAAAACAAAAACCCAAAAAAACAACAACAAAACTTTTAAATATATATATATATATATATACAGTCATACCTCTTTATATGTCTACCTCTTTAATTGTCTACCTCTATATATGTCCACTTTTCATTTGGGCCGACACCCTAGAGAGCTGGCCATCTGGTTGGCTTATCAGAGGATCAACTAGGTAACGTTAATAGTCCCTAGAAACCTAAATTCGGTTGAGCCATCTCTCTACCGAAGTATTCAGATATAAATAGAATTGGAAAGTAAATAAAGCTCTATTAATAGAACTAGACCAACTCTTTTATGTTTGGTATTTTACTGAGGCCTTTTAGTGGCCTCATCCAAATATCTTATATGTTAAATGGAAAAGGTTTAATTAATAAAACCATTAAAAGCCATTTTAGGAAACTTAAGTTCCTCGTGCTATTAAGAGCACATTTAGGAGACTTAAGTTCCTTGTACTATTAAGAGTACGTTTATAATTTGCGTACTGCTTAAGAGTACGTTTTTACATAGAGTCTAATGTGGAGGCCCGGCTTTTTACACCAATCATTCGAAAGAGGAGTAAGGATACTCTCAGTCCTGCTTACACATTGTGCTAGCATATACGGCGCGCAATCATCTGAGTGACAGTGGTTAATTATGCAGCAGGCGGCACGGCTGGTGGCATGGTTCACTATATATAATTCGATATCTATCGAAGATGCGGTACATACGTTTATGACTGCTTGGCAAATTGCTTGACTGGTGTCATAGACAATTGCTGATGATTTCTACGCGAACACAGCCTTGACAATACTAACAATGCGGCTAGTCATTTATGCTGTGGACGGATCTGCTGTTTATCTTTTACGGGAATGCAAAATATATATTATACATATTTTTATATTTACAAAACAAGGCACACAAACATAGGAATATTTCCAAGAATATGTTCTTGTAGGGTACAGAATTCTTTACAGAAAATGTCAAACACTCGCAAAAGGGTGATTTGTGAGTACCGGTACAAGTCTGGGTAGAGAGGCCACGGTCGATCAACTGTGGTATACTATGACCAGCCGACAAGTGGGTAGGACAAGGGGTACGTACTGTACTGGGTGACGTTGTTGCAAGCATATGTGCGGAAACAAGTTACTTAGAGTAGACACAATCGACAAAGTCTGTCACACATGACGGGGAAAGGTTATTGGGCAGATAATAAGTCTGCTATGGACCCGAGTGTTCACTAACAAAATATTTTACCCCGAGCGAATTTTACGCACACAGAACTCTTTACATGGTGCTGACGTCAATACAAGCGTACAACCATTTTAGTTGTCAGAGAGGTGACACACACGACAAGATATCCAGGAGCTACCGCTAGTGTTCCTATGATGAGAAAACACTATGGGGGTATGTGTATTGCGATGCATAACTTGGTGCGGGAGATATCATTCAGTTACAATCGACAATTTTGCTGTGTGCTGACGAGTATAACGCAAACAATTATGAGGCAGTGTGAAGGTGACCAGGACGTCTTTATAAAGTGATACACTTTAAAGTTGGACGACAACGTGGTGTGGCTTGTCGATGGGTCGACAATCGACTGCCGAGCGGTGGCGTTCCCGTGGGAGGACTTGCTATGGCTCAATGAAAAATCGCTGTTCTGCTAAGGGATTTTGGTTTTGCCGCGGGAGAAACTACTGTGGATCGGTTCTTTACTAATGGGATTTGGTGCTGCCGCGGGAGAAACTGCTGTGGCCGGAAGATGGGTTGATACTGGGATACTACGTTGGGGAGTTACCGCTAAAGGATTTGTCGAGACTGGCAGCGGATTACAACGGCGAGATGGTGTTGCGCATCGCCAAGGATAGGCGGGGTGACAATCAAACATGTAAATGGATGCTACTGTTGGTGACACAATCGAGCTACCAGTTGATTACGTCGTCAGGAATACACGGGTACAGTCGATTACAAGGCAAGATAATTTAAGGTAAGAGCTACCTTGGCCAGTGGAATGGATGACCAAGGCGGCGACATTGCGCAAGCGCGTGTTTATGTTCACATACAAGCGTATTATGTATTGGTGCAAGTGAATATAACTGACAGCACAGAAGCTGCGGGTGTGAAATACAGGTATGTGCGTGTCTAGGACAGACAATTAGATAGACTGTATAGTATCGAGTATATAGGATATTTACATATACACACACTCTCGGTAGATTCTCAAATCAACAGAACAACACATACAATTATTATTAAATTATTAAACAGAAGGCATTTATTTTGATTAAGTTACTATAACAGAGACACAACATACCGCGTGTAGATATATACAGAACATCAATCATGCAAAGGCATGGCTCATCGTAGCAAAACACTACGCGGTAATGCAAATCATATTAACATACACACAAGTATAAGGCGCGGTGCGTCACACATATCATACTGCTACAAACAAATTGAAATCGATCAAACATTACAAGGCCGACACTATTGCCCAGCGCGGAAGGTTCAGAGAAAGCCGCCCATGAGTGGTGATCCTAGTGTGGAAGTTTCAGAGAACGCTACCCAGGAGTGGATCGTGCGGTCTAGTTACACGAGTGCTGGTTGTGTGTGGCAGGTATATTTATATGCTTAAGGTATAGGCGAGCACCCTGTTGACTCTAACTCAGTGGCGAGCAACCCTGAGGACACGGTGCATTGAACTTTGCGTAAGTATTTTTAAGTCGGTGAGCAGCCGCAGCCTTACTAGCGTGTTGCACGGCACCATCACAGTCGACAGAATAGAACGTATGTTTATTTAAATGCTGAGAGTACAGGCGAGCACCCTATAGACTCTTACTCAGAGGTGAGCAACCCTGAAGACACGCCGCATTGAACTTTGCGCGAAAACTTGAGAGTCGGTAGGAATCCGCAGCCTCAAGCGTGTTGCATTGTCGCGTGAGTGGTGTTGAGTTGGATAACATTATTACGTAAAAGCCGGAACGTGCTACATTGTTACGTAGGAGGTGGAACATGTACAACATCATTACGCAAGAGTCGGAACATACAGGCATTATTACTTAACAGGTCGGAACGTGTAGCACTATTACGTAGGTGGCGGACCATGTATAACATTATTACACAAGAGTCAGAACATGTAGCACCATTACGTAGAAGTCGGAACGTGGAAGGCGCTGTGACGGAGTCACCGAATGCGCGCCCAACTCGAGTATGCTCATGAGGACAACATACCACACTCACACATTCAATAACATATCAAGAGTTTACAAAAAAAAATTAAACACGAGAAGATGATAGTCCAATACATATGGACGGTTTGGTTAGGTACGGCATGTAGAGGCCACTTATACCCATCAATTACTAATGGATACAGGCATTTATATGCTTTCGTCAAATCTGTGATAATAGAAGAAAGAGGACAGAACACTGTTATTTGAGCCATTTTATAATATACTGGTAACCGCCCGCACCATCGACGGACGAGAAGCGAACAATTTTTATTAAGGTTCATAAACGTTTTGATTTTAGTCTAATGCGTGCTACGCTTTTAGCCCAATGCGTTTACGTATACATTATCAAAAAAACGGGGCCTTGAAATGGGCCTAATTTTAGTATTTTTTTTATTACGTTTTAAAATAAACGTTAGCACTTACACAACATGCAATAACCAACATATAACAAATACAAACACGGATATCTCAGCAACTAAGCATGCTACAGCGCTCTCATTTACACACAGAAGAGAGAACGCTGTTAGCAACACATTAACACTAATTAGGTATAGGAATCATACACATATGATAACACAAAATAATACATTCACGCCATCTCATGTATAACAAACGGCACACCTATATATTAGTTGAGAAATCTAATTGCAATGGCACATAGATTATTCATAGAAAGACAATAAGTTACATAGATACTCATAAATATTATAGTATATAATAGAATGATAGTGGATGCCAATAACAGGACGTACAACATACGCTATAGTATAAGAGATTGCACGCACAATAGATTGAATTGCAGGTGATGGTACTATGATATACACCATACATATATACTACAATAACCAACAATAATAATCAAGACTTACAAGGATATAGGCAATAACATATTCCGAGTATATATCGGTATAATAAGTACTTACTTGTATTTATACATAAAATATATAATAAACACAATATTAATGCAAACGATGTATTAATCACTATTTCTATCTAATGCTTGGTACAGATAGGTAGCTATACCACCAGTAATGGTCGTAGCAACAGCATCCGATATGATTGTTCAGATTATAACAGC
>NW_014040184.1:17050-19695 GCF_001186125.1 Sphaeroforma arctica JP610 | reverse complement strand
ATTGTGAGTAACTAATTTAGTTCACGAACGGTTTAGAGTGAAACAACGTTTGTACTTTATAGGATCAAAGTAGTGTAATAGCTTACAAGGTTGTGAGGACTGATCATTCCACAACCTTGACATATGTACCTATAGCCAGACATTGCTTGCCGTCAGACCCTCTGGTCACTGACGCAACATCTCCTTTCTCGCTAAGTATTCCATCATACTATTACACTACACTATTAAATGTTTTATGCTCTACTTCTATTGGTCTACACTTACCAAATCAGCTGTAGGCATAAACCAATATTATAAGACACGCAACATTTTTCCATGTCTCCATCACTATAACAAAATAACCCCACATACACCTGAACCATCAAGCATGCACCAGACATAATTCAGTTCTGCACACGAACCTTCAAGCTCACTACTGTCTGTGGACCACACCCATATTACAACCCCCCACTATGACCACATCTCTGTCATGTCATAGGGTGGTAATATTCCCAGTGTGTCCACCATACTAGTCCGATGTATATCCACAGGGACGTGGTGCCGTACTCTCCCTCTGACCTCTGCCAAGTGAAGTTCCCGCCTACACGCTACTACTCATGCTGCCAACTACGCCGCTCACTCAAATCACTACCGCCTGGGGATCTCAACGCCTTCCAATGTCAATGGAAGCATACCCCATCTGCGCAACATGTAGCTGCGAAACGTCGCGTTCCTCGAGAGCCTTACGCAAGTAATCACTCGCGACCGATATAACCGTCGCGGCTGATCGACAGGAGACTTATCAATGAGAATCGCCCCATAATTCATATGCAACTGAATCTGACCGAACGGAACAGATGCAAACGGCAAGTCAACAGGCTGCTTCGCTTGATCACAAAAGCCTTCCTACCTGCCCCACACAGAACTCATCGCATCAGCCCACCGACTGGCCTTCGCTGTACGCCTCAGCCGATGACCTAACTCCTGCCGATACCCATAAGACGTCTCCCGCATCGTAGACTGTTGCAATAACCACGACTCATACCATCCACGCGGCCGATAGCTGACCACCTGCCGCCTTTCCGGAGGCGGCATATCAATCCCTTAAACATGCGCCTTAAGCTCCTCAACCTTATACGGACGCACAACCCCCGACGCAACTTCCACATCATACTTCCAATTGGGCAGGACAGCAACAATTTTGGCCGGGCCATCATACCGCGTAGCCCACGCATGACCAGTACCACGGAGTTTGTACCGCACCCAGTCACCTACAGCGAACGCTGGCGCATCCACACGATGCAAGTCAGCCGCCCTACGCTGAGACTCCTGCGCACGCAGATCACGCTGCACTGCAACCGCATCACACACCATAGCCTTCGTACCACGCTCGGTTAACAGCATTGCCAGAACCCTCTCTTGCAGCTGGTCCCGCTGAGCATGCAGAAATGTACGCCCCGTCATGTGAAAGTACGGGGAAACCCCAGTAACCGAGTTCACCATCGCATTGTAAGTCCGGACCACATCATAAACTGAGGATACCCATGACCCTACGTCCGCATCGGCAGCTTGAGTCAGTCCTTCACCGTACGGATGAGATACTCCGCTCTTCCATTACCTTGGTGACGATCGATCGACACATAACGCGGCACAATCTGTCTAGCCTCACAAAAGTTAACCATAGCATTAGTGTTGAACACAGAGTCAGCGTCCATCGTAATCCTCTGTGGCACTCCCAGCGCCAAAACTTGCTCCTTCAAGAAGCGCACAGTATCCCCAGCAGCTACACTAGGCGGAAAGACCCGAACAAACACTCTATGAGTAAGAGTATCCACCGCCAAAAGGGCATACTTCATACCCCCCGCATTCGTAGTTGGTAACTGAACAAAATCCATGCCAATCTCAGCCATAATGTAATAAGCCGGGCCTCCACATTAGACTCTCTATGTATAAACGTACTCTTATGCAGTACGCAAATTATAAACGTACTCTTAATAGTACGAGGAACTTAAGTCTCCTAAATGTGCTCTTAATAGCACGAGGAACTTAAAGTTTCTTAAAATGGTTTTAATGGTTTTATTAATTAAACCTTTTCCATTTAACATATCAGATATTTGGACGAGGCCATTAAAAGGAGTTGGTCTAGTTCTATTAATAGAGCTTTATTTACTTTCCAATTTTATTAATATCGGAATACTTCGGTAGCGAGATGGCTCAACCGAATATAGGTTTCTAGGGACTATTAACGCTACCTAGTTGATCCTCCGATCAGCCAACCAGATGTGCCAGTCTGATGAAGACTAAGTCGGTAATTCCTGATAGTGGCAAGTTTTGGCTAAGACAATAACTAAAGACGTCAAGAGTAATTATATTTATTATTTATTTTTTCTAAAGATAGGATTTTATGAGTCTCTCGGATTCGCCCCAGAATAGAGCGACAACGAAACATTAAATAAAATCCCTTCGGCGGAAACAGTACTGAGAGGATTATATATAGGCAATGTCTCAGCCTCACAATCCCTCAGAGTATTGCTGTTTTCACGAGGCAACCCTAACTTTATCTTTTCCATTTATCATATCAGATATTTGGATGAGGCCATTAAAAGGAGTTGGTCTAGTTCTATTAATAGAGCTTTATTTACTTTCCAATTTATTAATATCTGAAT
>NW_014040184.1:11993-16379 GCF_001186125.1 Sphaeroforma arctica JP610 | reverse complement strand
TATAGAATTTACCTACGCGTTTATTTATTCTAAGGCAATAGTATCGCCTTTATTAGACCGAATCTTACATATTTTAAAGTTAGCAAAAGTATTAACTACTTAGACTACTTACGCGTAAAGGTAAGTTAACTACCACAACATTTTTTTCTTCTCTTGTCTAAGCTAGTCGTTAAGAGACAAGCTAGTAGTCATAAGTTAATATTATGACCAAGAAAGACAACACTACTTCTAAGAAGCGTAGAGCTGAAAAGAAGAAGATGGAGAGAGAAGTCGCTAGTGCTGCCGCAGCTATTACTGCTGCACAAGCAACCGACGCCGCTGCTGATGCATTTAAGCGCACTGTAGTCAAAGTACTTGCCTCTGACAAATATAGTCAAAAGGACAATGCTTCAGATAAGGAAGTAGCCACTTCGCTTAAGGAGACTACTCTTTCTGACAGAGCCCGATGGCCAACTATAGCCTCAACTTCAAAGCTTGCATTAACGAAGCCAAAAATTGAGACAAGGGATACGTCTCAAGACGCCCCAACCCATTCTTCTGACGAATATCAGAAAGGAAAGTCCCCAATTATGAGGGTGTCCCCAATTATAGGGGACAAGGACAAATCTCAGAAGGAACCTATTATGGAACCAGAAGAGGAGGCAAGCTCAAGTAGCAAAACCGAATCTATGTCCGAGACTTCTAAGCCGAAGCACATAAGTAAGTTAATTACTAAATACGCTGATCTTAAGAATCAGTTAGCTACTACTATGAAAGACTTGACTGTCGAGCATGTAGATCAATTAGAAAGACCAGGAAAACATACACAGCGCTTACGCGAGCATGTTTCCCCGGGCATTACTGAAGCCTTACAGAAGTGGACAGAGCATCGACAGGCAATTACGCCCAAAGACTCAAGCTCGACACCTGAGTCATATGATCCAGAGATGCACAGCGTCGATATACCGTACGAGGCATTACTGCCAGAAGAACAGGCTAATCATTCGCCTGTTCTGACACCTAGTCGTGAGTCACCTGTTCTCAAAGGTATTTTAGACCGAGAGGTAAGGAAATATACTCCGCCACATGTACCCAATTGGGAGGACAATCGTCGGAAACCAGTTAAGACTGGGTATGTTATTCCGACGCCAAGGGAAATTAATCATCCCCGCAGACGTGTGAACGATGTCGAGTTTAATCGCTTCGACCGCACGGCTTTACACCAACACGCAGAGAATTTTCACACTGACGAGGTGACCGAACTGAACAAATCGGTCGACGATTATACCACTAAAATGGAAATTGCCCACGATGTGCATCATGCTGAAGATGTATCATATTTTGCTAATATGATTGCGATTAAGCAAAAGCGCATCGATCAGCTTTTTCAGGCCCAACGTGGACAAGACCACAGGGATAACCAAAAGTACAAAGGACAGATCAGTCGACTTAAGTCAAACTGGGATGCCAACAGTAAGCAGGTCGAGTTTATAAACAACCTTGACCTCGACACGCTGACCCGTACGCTTAATGCGTTTACGGTCATACTGGAGACGAATGATATCGCTCCCCAGCAATGGATCTCTGCTTTAATGCAGACGTTTGACCCTACAGGTACAAGTTATTTGACCCTGCAGCGACACCAACATGAGCTAGACACTTGTCGTGACTGGCCAGCTGTGTATTGGTTGGTCACATCCTTGTTAAGTAAGGATATGCGTAGCCCTGGGCTGAGTTCGATTTTAAATGAACCAGCCGAGAACACGCCCATTCAGAGTTATATTCTGAAGTTAGACGCTGACCTGAAACGTCCCGATATAACAAATGACAAGGCACAGCGATGGTACGAATTCCTGGTTATGCACGTGTTCTGAAAGAACAAGAGGAATAACGACCGTGAGAGCCTGTACATCGAGTTGCGATTTAAACACGCGACTGAGGCTCGAGTCAAGGGACATGAAACAAAGTTTTATCTATCCCGACTTACGTGGGAACAGTTTTATGATACTGTATCCACCCTTTCCCCCGCACATCGAGTAACATCGAAGAGAAAAGTGGCTGTTAAGAAGCCGCGGGAGCTCACCGATCACGAATACGTATCCAGGCAGACCTCAAACGAGAGACCCTAACATACACGTGCTCGCGATTCAACTCTATCCACGCGACCCAATAAACGGGCACGCGCAGGAGCGAAGGACATGGATCCTCCATTTAAGGAGATTAAGAAATGTGCCGACGCCCAGTGTGGGTATGACATGTACCAGTTAACCCCTAACGGTTATTGGAATGGTAGACATGCATCCACATGTACACACTTTCTTACCAAGTGTGACAAGTGTGAAAAGACCAATGGTTATCACACTAAGTCTTGTGACCGAAAGCCCAACATTAAGCTGGAGTGACGGTACTACCAGGTACAATCATTACACAGACAATACAACGACTCTTTAGATGAGCGTGTAATAATCCCTGTATACTGCAATGGAAATAAAATCCTTGCATTGATTGATCCTGGTTCAGAAATATCATATATATCCGATCGCTTTGCATTAATGAAAGATATCGAAAGGAGAACACAAACAACTCACCTCATTTTAGCCGATGATAAAACTTCTAAGTGTGGCACCATGGCTAGTAGTATCACTACCCAAGCTGTGATAGTTAAGATGTCACAGAAGTACGACATTATAGTCGGAATGAGCGATTTACCCACTTTAGGTATAACCGTAACTGGTTTACCAAATAACATAGATCCATTAAAGGATCAGTCAGACGATAACTGTCTGAATCCATATAAGCCCCCGTCAGACACAGTCAAGGCATTAATACCTGACTTTGCGGACAAAATCATGGATCTGATTCTCGTTAATAAGAAAATAAAGATCACAGATTGGGCAAAATTCCGCTTTAACGACGGATATGTCAGCCTTGACATAACCAAGTTAGACTTTACACAGTTAAAGTGTCCCCCAAGGTACTATGTATCCTGGAGACACGAGGCTGTTGTAAAAGAACAAGTTGAGAAGTGGCTAGCTGATGGTGTGATAGAAATTAACTATCAACAAACGCCAGTTAACTTGGCGCTGCTAGCCGTAGATCAACATAACTCTGACGGATCATTTAAGAAAGTCAGAGTATGCTTAAATATGAGTCCGATAAAAAAAATTGTTGCCGACTCATAGCTTCCACTTACCTCGTATTAACGAGCTACTGCGAAGGATGAAAGGTGCTACAGTATTTACAACATAGACTTTACACAAGGATACCATCAAATGCAGGTATATAAACCACATTGTAAATACTTTAGCTTTACGTGGAAAGGCAAACAATACCGGTTCAGAGGTGCACCTTTCGGGTTACACTCTTTACCAGTAGTCTTCCAACAAGTAATGGAGGAAATTTTTGCAGACATGCCTAACGTGCAAGTCTATATAGATGGCATAGTTATCTTTTCCAAAACTAAGGGCGAACACGCCGCAATAGTTTTGCAAACACCAACTACAGGAAGAGATGTTAACAGCATGGGTGGGCTCGTAAACTTCTTTTCGGATGGAGTGCCACACTTAGCTGACTACCTTAAAGCTTTTGAACACTTAAGATGTCATAAAGGCAAACTAGGAGACTTGTGTACTAAAGAGTGTGATAAGCCCTCAAACACGCAGTCCGACAAGCTCCATTTGTACAAGGACCAGTCGATGGCGTGCCGTTTGAAATAGCAACGGACGCATCAGACTTAACCTTACGAGGAGTATTATATCAGGTTATAAATAACAAACCTAGATATATACAATTCTTTAGTCCAGCAATGAATGCTTCACAGTTGAATTATCCAACTATTAAACAAGAGCTATTAGCCATAGTGGCAGCTCTAACACACTTCCGAGAATATCTATACGGCACAGCATTTACACTGATGTGTGATCAGAAATCTCTTCAATATATAATAGAGATGAACCCCGACTCGCAATTACTGAGTCGCTGGCATGATACAATATCAAAGTTTCATTTTGATATAAAACATCTGCCAGGTATACATAACCATTTACCGGATATGTTATCACGCTTCGTACCGGACTTTAATAAATCCGTACGTGAGTTACTAGCCACTGACTAGAAGTGTAATCCCAGGTGGTTTAAACTGGCTCAAAAGATATATGGGCCACATACCATAGATATGTTTGCTGCACATCATAATGCACAACTATCGAATTACAGGACTTTAAATCATCCTATGGGAGACGCCTTTCAAATAGACCTCTCCCAACATAATGAGTGGGCTAATCCACAATGGCAGTTAATTGCCCAGCTATTAGATCATGTTCATATACATAAAGCTACCATCACGTTGTGTTGCCCATTACGGAGTAAAGATCCATGGCTCAATAAACTGATCAGCATGATTCAATG